>NW_020837950.1:74966192-75034017 GCF_003676395.1 Aethalodelphis obliquidens
CTCCGCGCGCGGCGCCGACCCCGCCCCCGCGCCTCCCTTGCGCCGCCGCCGCCGCCGGGCCGCCGCCGCCTCGCAGAAGCCGCGGGAAAGTGCGCGCCGCTGATTGGCTGCCGCGCTCGCGGGGCTGCGGCCGGGCTTTTCAAATCCGCGCGGGGCGGGGCGGGGCGGTGGTGGTGGGTCCGTGGCGCGGGCGTGGGCCGGAGGCTGGGAGTCGGGGGCGCAGGCCGGGGCCGGTGATCGAAGGCACGGGCCGGGGCCGGGGGCGCGGGACCCCGCGAGCCGCCTCAGACCGGCGCCGGGCGCGCGCCCTGCTCCCGCTACTCGGCCGGGCGCGCGCCAGGCGGCGGCTCAACCGAAAGCCCGGAGCCTGGAGCCAGAGTCCGGAGCGCGCGCGCGTGGTGACGTCACGGCCGCGCGCCCAATCGCCGCCGGCGAGGCCGCCCCGCGCGATCGCGGCCCCAGCCCGGGCCGCGCGGCCCTGGAGCCGGGAAGTGGGAGGCGGCTCCCTGCCGGCCGCCCCGCGGGCCCTGCGCCCGTAGCACCACGCGCAGGGTCAGCCCGCGCTGGCCGCAGGGCCCTCACCCAAGTGGTCACCCACGCCCCTGCCTCGGGGCGGAGAGAAGGCTCCCGGGTCAGGAGGCGCTCTGCGCGGGGCCTGGTCGAGCAGCTGGGATCCGGGAAGGCGGAGGTCAGGTTGAACTGGCCCTGCAGGCGAGGCCCAGCTGGAGCTCGCAGGGGAGCACTGTGGAGGGAGCTCCAGGGACTGCCGAGCAGGGTGCAGAGGTCCCCGCCGTGTCTGTGCTCCTGGAACGCACATTACAAACTTGGCATAGATGGTCACAAACAACGACAGGGAGCGGGGATTGCAGGCCGGAGAGAGACTGGCCGGGGCGGTGCGGGCAGTGGGGGGGGGGGGGCGTCTTCTGCAGAATATCTGCAGGGCGAGGATTCAGCCGTTCCCCTCACCTCCCAGGCTCTGGTTTGGCCTGGATCTGGGAGCAGTGGGGTAACCGTGGACAGAGGCAGGACTCCCAGGCCCTGAAACTGCTGGGGCTTGTGCCATTCTAGTGAGGCTGGGGTGGGGAAGAGGGACAGGGCAGGCCCAAGAGTGCCAGCAGCTGCAAGCTTCAGCTGCTTCCCACCAGAGCAGGGGGTGGCCTAGCGGACGCTAGAGCCAGGGGGAGACCCTCCCCCGTGTCCAGCTGAATGGGATTACAGAATTTTTCACCCTTCCATCCAAGAGCTATATCGTGAGGTCCTACTGTGTGCTGCACCCTTGCAGCATTCTGGGGAGCCTGAGCAACCAGAAGAGACGCCCTTCCCCCATCGTTCACTGCCAGGACTCACCTCTGGCCACCAGGAGCCCCTGGAAGGTGTCTAGCTGGGTGCTGGCCCATCCACATTTGCATTTTGCCATATCTCTTGGCTGTGGGGAGGAGAACAGGTGCCCTCTCTGGGCCCGGGATCCCTCTGGGGCACAAGCCTGAAAACTGTCTACCTCCCCAGTACCTTTAAATCCCTGCAGTGCAAGACAAATACCACCATATCTCATTTGATTTCACAGATTTGGAATTAGGGCTCCTCTTCAAAACCAAAAAAATCTGCATTTAGAATAGTGCAATCAACATGTAAATTTATTCAAAACGTGAAAGTGTGTGTTTGGATTTTCTTGAAGAAAGTTATTTGGAGCAGGCTGATCTTTTCCCGCCTAGGGCAGGCCTCCCTGGGCCCAGCCCTGCTGTCTTGTTGGGTCCTAAGCCCTTTTCATCGAGTCGGCCAGCTGGGCAGCCCCAGTCCCGCACACACTGCGGGCCCCTCCCGTGGAGAGTGGATTTCCGATGATTGGGTCTCCCTCAGTGCATAGGAAAAAGAGGCCCTTACAGGACTGAAGGAGGCCCTGGGCATGTAGATTCCTGGGTGATGAGGAATGTAGATTCCTCATCTGCACGTTTGCGCCCCTTGCAGGTTGGGGAGGGCCATGGGAGTGGAAGCCCCAAGTTCGGTGGGCCCAGAGGGCTGCAGGGCACTCAAAGACGTCAGCAGCTGGGGCTGAACCTTGTTTCCGTCTCTTTGAGGCTCTTATCACTTCTCTAAATGAAACTCTGCACTCAGAGAGGAGAGACTGCAGAAGACCAAGGGACTGGGAGTCTACTCCCGGTATAAAGTAGCGAGCACAGAGGAAAGGCATTTCAGGGGGCAAGGGCAGTCTGCTGGGGTTCAGCTGCCCTCCATCGCAGCTCCCCCCTGCTGCCCCCCACCCAGCCTCTCAGGCCAAGGCTGGACTGGGCAAGGCATTTAGGACCAGGGTATCCCAGGCCTTCCTGCTAGCTCAAGGACCAGCCCGGCAGCCGCAGATCAAGGGGTCAAGCGGAGCTGGGAGTCCCCTGTCCAAAAGGTCTGTAGCCACGCCGCCTCTGGCTGCCTGCCGTCTGTTACCATCCACGGGGCATACGGCTCTAGAAGGCACGGCCCACTCCATGATCTCTGTGTGGCCCAGGCTGGAGCCCACTCTGCCGCCCTGCTCCCCATCGACACAGGTCCTGCAGCTCCTGGCCCAGACCTCCCTGTAAGAGCTGCTGCCAAGGCAAAACCCAGGCCCCTTAGCCAAAGGAGCCCCCGAGCTCCGGCTTGGCCTCCGCATCCCCCACCAGGGCCGGGGTCCCCCAGGGGCCAGGCTCATCGCTGTTTCCATGGGAATGTATGCACTCTGACCCCAGCCTTTCTCCATCCCTGGCCAAATAAAGAGGGCTTCCAAGTGGAAACCAGCAGTCTCAAGCTGCCCCTCCTCCCGTGCCCCAGGTGGCCCCTCTCTCCAAGGGGGGGGGAGGAGAGAGGCTTCCTTCTCAGCCCAGCACAGGCCCAGAGCCAGGCCTAGCAGTGGCAAGGGCCTCCCACCCCCAGACCTTCTCGGCAGCCCCTTCCAAGCCCAGACCGCTCTGTTCCCCAGGCTGGAAACTTGCCTTTCTAAAGGCCCGGCATTGCCTCAGCTCCTGCCCAGCCCAAGGACCACTGCAGTTCACCGGGCCAGCCCACAGGAGCCAGCAGGCTGTAAGGCCCCTTGGGTCACATGGGCCGACCCTCCCCTGAGCAGGGCTCCCTGTCGGGCTGGGAGATAGACCAGGAGACTGAAGCCCTGCTGAGAAGCCCCCCATCTAAGTCCCGGCTGGGAGGCCTGAGCAGTAGGCCTCCCCGCCTTCTCTGCCCACCCCTCTCTCCATCCGCCTTGGGGCTGACCTACAGGAGCCCCTGAGAGGCCTGAGGTGTCTGTCATCAGTCTCGGTGGTCACCTGCAGGAACAAACCACAGCCCAGGACCGTGGTCGGGTCCTGAGGGCAACCTCAGGACCATCTTCCCTACCTCCCCCACCCCCACCAAAGGCTGCTTCCTGGAGACTGCACCCAAGCCAGCCTAGGGCTCACCCCTCCTCAGGATTCGACTTCCTAAACCCTCCTCTAAGCCAGCCTCTCCTCCCCTGTCACTCTGCCCGCCGGCCCCCCTCCCGCCCCCGCCCAGGGCCTTAGTTCAGCTTCTTATTTGGAAATAAGAGGCAGTTTTCGGGGGGCTCCCTGGTGGCACAGTGGTTGAGAATCCGCCTGCCAACACAGGGGACTGTGGGTTCGAGCCCTGGTCCAGGAAGATCCCACATGCCGCAGAGCAACTAATCCCGTGTGCCACAACTACCGAGCCTGCGCTCTAGAGCCCATGTGCCGCAACTACTGAGCCCATGTGCCACAACTACTGGAGCCCGTGCTCCGCAACAAGGGAAGCCACCACAATGGGAAGCCTGCACACCACAACAAAGAGTAGCCCCTGCTCGTCACGACTAGAGAAAGCCCGCATGCAGCAACGAAGACCCAATGCAGCCAACAATAAATAAATAAATAATTTTTTTTTAAAAAAAGAGGCAGTTTTCGACTCACTGATTCCCCACCTGCTTTCTCCCCCTTTAGTTCATTCTCCGCACCCAGCCAGGGGAATTTTTCTAAACCACAAAATTGGCCATGTCACCCACCTGCTTAAAATTCTGCTATGGCTGCCCAGTCCCCCTCACACCAATCCCACTCCTCAGTGAGACTTGCATCCCACTTTCAGGAATGCGGAGGCCATCCAGTTCTGCCTCTCCAGCCCAGCCCTCTCCCCAGAGCTCCTGGCCAATAAAGTTGACTCCTCACTGGATGTGTCCCCTTGGACAGCCACATGGACCCACCCCTGGACAGTTACCAAATTGAACTTCTCCCCTTCTCATCCCCATGCCAGGTCTTAGCGGGGATACTACTTTTTCCAGAAGCCTTCCCTGATCCCCCCCTTAGGCTGGCTGAGTCCCCTGGGGGTACACACAGCCCATGCTCATCTCCAGGTGCCAGGGCTGCCTGGGATGGACTGCCTGGCCTCCGGTCCTGGTTCCCCCTGTGCTGGTACCTGAGGACTGCTGGTAAAGTACCACAGAACAACACAAAGTTGTTCTCTCACAGTTCTGGACGCCAGAAACCTGAAACCAAGGTGAATGCACAGTCACGCTCCCTCCAGAGGCTCTCTGGAAGAATCCCTCCTTGCCTGTCCCTAGCTGCTGGTGACGCCTCAGTCCTTGGTGTTCTTTGGTTTGAGTCAGAATCACTCCACTCCCAGGATCTGTCCTCACAGGGCCTTCTCCCTGTGTCCACTGGTCTCTGTTTTCTCTTCTTGTAAGGTCACCAGTGACTGGATTAGGGCCCACCTGATGACCCCGTCTTAACTTGATGACATCTGCAAAGACCCTATTTCCAAATAAGGTCACATTCACAGGGCGGAAGTTTATGAACACACCTTTTGGGGGGACACAGTTCAACCCACAGCCCTTCTCTTCCTAGTTGCACGACCTTGGGCAGGTTGTAAGGCCTGTGTGTGTGTGTGTGAAATGGTGACACTACTAGGACAGTGTCCCCTTTGGGAGAGGCTGCTAGGCAGGAACGGCTGCGCCGGGTTAGAGCCCGCCTCCCCGGAGGGCGCGAGCTCGCACCTGCCAGGCTGCCCTCCTCCGGAACCCGCAGGGTGGGGACAGTGGGAACTGGGCGCGGCAGCGCCTGGGGCTCCAGGGTTAGGGACCTGCGGGCCGGCGGGCCGGCTGCAGGGCTCCTTCCGCGCTGGCCCCGCCCCCCGAAGTCCCGCCCCCGCATTGGCCAAGCGCCGCGAAGCCACGCCCGCCGCCCCCGACCGCACTCTCCCCGGCGGCCAGCCAGGCTGCTCGGTTTTTGCAGTTCCGGGTCTCTCGGAGAGAAGGAAAGGACACCCGAGAACGGAGAGCGATGGTGAGAAGACGGGTGACCTCTACCTTGCCCAACACCCCGCCTGCGGCCCCTGCACCCCGATTCTCCACGGGACTGCCCAGATCCAGGACCAGCCAGGGCAGGGCCCTCCGCCAGCGCTCACCACTCGCTCAGGCTTTGGCTAAAGAAACATTGTTTTGTGCTAAAGCAGCACTTCTTTTTCTAATTGTGAAAATTGCATGAAATTAAAACCCAGAACAGCAGAAAGGAGAAAATAAAAGTTCTTCCTAAGTCCTGGGCCTGCAGCGAGAGATATAAGCGCTGGTAACAGCTTGCGGAGCGCTTTGGACCGCTTCTGCTCTGGACAGATGAGGGGCTTCACCAGCCTGAGTTGGGGACTGACCAGGAACAGCAGGAGTGGCCACTAGGAGCCACTCGCCTTCCCCTGCCGCCCAGCCAGACAGGTCCTTTTTATTTATTTTACTGGAACAATTTTACATTTACAGAAAAGAGGCAGATATAGTATAGAGTCCCCCTCGCCAACTAGGTGCTTCCCCTAGTGTCAACACCTTACATTTCCACAGCTTTGTCAAAACTAAGACACCAAAATTGGTCATTACCGTTAACTAAATCCCAGACTTGAGTCAGAGCTCACCAGTTTTCCCACAAATGTAGAAGACTCTCTTAAAAAGCAAATCTGATTGAGACTTCTGCTGTGGGCTATAACAGAAGCTGGGATCTGACTGCACCTCCCACTGTAAACAACCATAACATGGACAAAAGAGATGAGGCAACCGTTTTCAGGTGGTGGGGGAAGGGAAGGGCAGGACTGCGCTCCCCAGGGAAGAGAACTTTATGAGGCACGCCTTGACTGCCCCCTGCCCGCCCACCCAGCTCTCTACCCCTCCTGGCACAGAGGGACAGAGTCCAAGTGGGGCAGCCTGTACCACTGAGCCGAGGGCCAGTGACGCGGCTGGAATCTGTGGGGAGGACACTGGAGGAGAGGCCACTGTGTGGAGGGGAGTCTAAGATGTTCCACTGCCCTTGGCTGGGGTGAGAACCCCAGACGGACCAGAAAACGACTGCTGTGGGAGCTCTGGCCTGGCCCGAGTGGGGGCCTCATCAAGCCCTGTGTACGTCCCTGGCTGAGCCGCTGAGACACCAGGATCCATGCCCTGGGAACTGGGGTTGCACCCTGGAGCAAGACATCCTCCAGTCTCACCCTGTCTCACTACCTACTGCTGCATATAACATGACCCCAAAACCCAGTGGTTCAAAACACCAGTGAACACCGATTATCGGATGCAATTGCTTTGTCAGGAATTTGGGAGTGGGGGAGCTGGAAGGTTCTGGCTCAAGGCTCAAGGTCTCCCATGAGGTTGCAGACAAGATGTCACCCAGGGCTTCCATCATCTAAAGGCTTGACTAGGGGGACTTCCCTGGCAGTCCAGTGGTTAGGACTCCACGCTTCCACTGCAGGGGCCGTGGGTTCGATCCCTGGTTGGGGAACTAGGATCCCGCATGCCACGCGGTGAGGCCAAAAATTTTTTTTAATAAAAAATAAATAAAGGTTTCACTGGGGCTGTGGATGGGCTGCTGAGATGCTTTACTCAGGTGGTGCTGGTCATTGGCAGGAGGCCTCAGTTCTTCCCCACTTGGACTGCTCCAGGGACTGCTCGAGTGTCCTCCTAACATGGGGGCTGGCCTCCCCCAGAGCAGGAATCCAGAGGGGCGGAAGGCAGAAGCTTCCGTCTCTGGTGGTCTGGCCTCTTGGAAAGCACATGTTTTCATTTTCAGAGGAAGATAACAGTCTAGAGACTGTAACATATCATCCACAACAACCAAAATACAATAAAAAGTCTCTAGGCAAAGAAAAGAGAATGTGGCCAAAATCAAGGGGAAGAGCGGTCAATAGAAACCACCCCTGAGCCCAGTGTTACTAGATTTGACAGATGGAGACTGCAAAGTCATTGTTTTGAGATATTCAATAATTCAAAGAAAATTAGTGAGTGAGTGAAAAGGTCTAGTGAGTGAAAAGGAATCTATCTCAATAGAAAAAATGGAAGCTGTTAAAAAAGGCAAATGAAAGTTCTGGAAATGAAAAGTACATAACTAAAATGACAAAATCACTGAATGGGCTTGACAGACGATTGAAGGCGACAGAAGAAAGAGTCAGTGAATTTAAACACACACCAGTAGGACTTCCCTGGTGGCGTAGGGGTTAAGAATCCACCTGCCAAAGGCAGGGAACACGAGTTCGAGCCCTGGTCCAGGAAGATTCCACATGCCGCGGAGCAACTAAGCCCGTGCGCTACAACTACTGAGCCTGCGCTCTAGAGCTCGTGAGCCACAACTACTGAGCCCATGTGCCGCGACTACTGAAGCCCGCGTGCCTAGAGCCTGTGCTCTGCAACAAGAGGAGCCACCGCAATGAGAAGCCTGCGCACCGCAACGAAGCGTAGCCCCCGCTCGCCGCAACTAGAGAAAAGCCTGCGTGCAGCAACGAAGACCCAACACAGCCAAAAATAAGTAAGTGAATAAATAAATTAAAAAAAAAAAGACAGACCAATAGTAATTATCCAATCTTTTTTTGGCACGTGGCACGTGGGCTTCAGTAGTCGTGGCACACTGGCTCAGTAGTTGTGGTGCACGGGCTTAGTTGCTCCGCGGCATGTGGGATCGTCCCAGACCAGGGCTCGAACCCGTGTCCCCTGCATTGGCAGGCGGATCTTAACCACTGTGCCACCAGGGGAGTCCCAGTAATTATCCAATCTGAAGAAGAAATTATCCGATCAGAGAGGCAAACGTTGAAGAAAATAAACAGTCTCAGGCACTTGGCAAACAATATTAAAGGGTTTAACATATGTGTGTTGGAATCTGAGAAGGAGAAAAAGGTAGAAATGGGACAGAAAAAAATATTTGCCAAAATGATGGCCAAAGGTTTTCCAGAGTTGACAAAAACATTGACTTACACATCCAAGAAGCTCAGTGAGCCCCAAGCAGGATTCAGCCTGTTGGGATGCAAACCACACGTAAGCATTTCATAGTCGAACCAGAGGGACAGGCAGGAAGAAAAGAGACAGTGGACTTAAACAATAGCAATCAATCCAAATATCACTCTTCTGCCCACTTACCCAAAAAGAAAAGAGCCGTGTGAATACACTGACTTGTCTGGGCCTCATGCAGGGGCCTCCTTAGCTTCTGGGTGGCTGTGCCTCTGATGGGGACCCACCATGAGCAGCGTAGTGGTACAGGGAACAGCTGACCAATGAAAGAAGGACAGCTTTCGCTCAGGCCCGTGGCACCTACAGGATGGGCAAGTGTCACGGTCCTCGTACTGCCAGGAAGCCCCACAGCCACCGACAAGACCAGAAGTGGCATGATAAACAGTACAAGAAAGCCCATTTGGGCACAGCCCTGAAGGCCAATCCTTTTGGAGGTGATTCTCATGCCAAGGGAATTGTGCTTGAAAAAGTAGGGGTTGAAGCCAAACAGCCGAATTCTGCCATCAGGAAGTGTGTCAGGGTTCAGCTCATCAAGAATGGCAAAAAAACACAACAGCCTTTGTACCCAATGATGGTTGTTTGAATTTTATTGAGGAAAATGATGAAGTTCTGGTTGCTGGATTTGGTCGCAAAGGTCATGCTGTTGGTGACATTCCTGGAGTCCACTTTCAAGGTTGTCAGAGTAGCCAATGTCTCTCTTTTGGCCTTATACAAAGGCAAGAAGGAAAGACCAAGATCATAAGTTTTGATGATGAAAGCAGGATAGTAATAAATTTCCGTATGCCAAAAAAAGAAGATGGAGAAGGACAGACAGAACTTGGGTACGTGATAGAGGGCCACGGCCGATTGGGGGAAAGGAGAGACCGTTCAGTAAGGAGGCCTGGGAAAATGCCGCGTTATCTGTAGGGTAAGAAAAACGAAGTTCGGCTTGTACCTCACACTACACGCAAAATTTCCTGGAAACTCTTGATGGGTCAAGGTATTAAATAGTAAAAGAAAATCTTTAAATCTTTTGGTAGGAGATATAAGTGAATACCCTTCTGACCTTAGGTCAGGGAAGATTTTGCTAAAAGGACAGGGGAAAAATCTGATTTTAAAAAAAAAGGGGCTTCCCTGGTGGCGCAGTGGTTGAGAGTCCGCCTGCCGATGCAGGGGACACAGGTTTGTGCCCCAGTCCGGGAAGATCCCACATGCCGCGGAGCGGCTGGGCCCGTGAGCCATGGCTGCTGGGCCTGCGCATCCGGAGCCTGTGCTTCGCAGTGGGAGAGGCCACACAGTGAGAGGCCCGCGTACCGCAAAAAAAAAAAAAAAAAAGTCACAGAATAGAGTCCCATGCACACGTGGCCACCTGATTTATAACAAAAGTGAGAGTGTAATTCAGTGGGACAGATTAGTTATTTGCTTCTGTAACAAATTCCTGTAAACTTAGTGGCTTAAAACCACCCAAATTTATCATCATAAAGTTCTGTAGGTCAGAAATCTGCTAAAATCAAGGTGTCATCAGGGCTGCATTCCTGTCTGGAGGGTCTAGGAGAGAATTCATTTCCTTGCGTTTTGCAGCTTCTAGAGGCTGCTTGCGTTCCTTGGCTCAAGGCCCCTTCTCCATCTCCAAAGCTGGCAATGGCTGCTTGAGTCCCCTAATACCATGTCACTCTGATCTCCTCCTTGTGGTCAGACCTCCCTCCGCCCCTCACTTCTTCCTCCCTCTTCCCTTCCTAAGGACGCTCATGGTTACATTGGGCCCAGCGGGATAAACCAGAGCAAACTGCATCTGAAGATGCTTCATATAATCCCTTTTTCTGCGAAATCCCTTTTTCTGTGTAAAGCTGCAGAATCACAAATTCCAGAATTAGGATGGAATGTGGACATCTTTGAGGACCATTATTCTGCCTACAGAAGGGGAAGGAAGATGGTCTTTTCAATAAACGGTGCTGGATCCATTCTGTAACCACAGAGGAAAAATAACCCTTGATCCCTGCCTCACAACACACAAAACAAACACCATTCCAAATTATCATAAGCCTAAATGTGAAAGAGAGAAAAATTAAGTTTCTAGAATAAAACATAAAAATATCTTCAGGACCTTGGGGTAACAAAGACTTCTTCAATCACAAAAAGCATTCACCATATAATAAATAAATAAATAAATAAATGAACCCCCAAACCAAAAATCTAAAAGCATTCACCAAAAAAGATATTAAAGCATTAAAATCAAGAGCTTCTCTTCATCAAAAGACACCATTAGGAATTTAAAAAGTAATCCTGAATGGGAGAAAACGCTTGAAATGCATATAATCTAAGGGTATACAAAGAACTCTTAGAAATCAAAAAGAAAAATGCAGATGACCCAATGGAGAAAGGGATAAGAAACTAGCCTTACACAGGCGCTCCAGGAAAGAGGAGGTCCAGATATTCAAGTGCCTCCAAATTCTTAGTCATGAAAGGAATGCAAAACGAAGCCACCCTAGGCCCCCACCTTCGGGAGTGATTACCAGGGTCTGCGGGGATGCGGCGGAGCGCTGCTTCCGCTCTGCTGGTGGCCGGGTAAGCTGGGAGCAACACCCTGGAAACCACCTGTCAGTACTTACTAACGTTGAACTTCAGCACACCCTCTGACCCGCAGTTCTACTATCAAAGGCGTACGTGTGTGCAGCAAAGCCACGTGTGAGAATGTTAATGGCAACGTTAGTCAGAAGGGCCAAAAATGGAGGGTCCGTCAACCACAGCATTGATAAACTGTGGTATAGTCATACAATGGGACATTGCATAGCAATGACGAACAGCAAACTTACGTTACCCACAGCGCTGAAGAATTTCATAGACATAATGCTAAGTGAAAGCAGCCAGATTAAAAGAAAAGTACACACTATTTGATTCCATTTATATAGAGTGAAAGAACAGGCAGAAGTGATTTTTGAGGTGGAAGTCATAGTAGAGTTTATCTCTGAGAAGGGGGGACGTCGGGGGCGGGTATGGGGAGGCTGCTAGAGGGCTGGCAGCCTTCTGCTCTGACTGGAGTGAGGGCGGCGTGGCTGTGTGTACAGTGGAAAAACGCTTCAGACTGTACACCTGGGACATGGCCACTTCACTACACACACGTTGAAGTAACATTAATTTTAATATTAAAACTTTTAATTTTAAAGGTTTGCAAAAAGATTTTTCAGTAAACCCAGGGTTCCGCTATGAAGAGGCAAGGAGAGGGTGGGTGTCGCTGCGAGGAACCAGTAGGCGCAGCCTTGGTCCATGGACCCCATCCTTGGGTTCTCAACTCAAATACATGTCCCTCCCATATCCAGTCCACAGCCACCATCTCGCTTGATCAGGGCGCTCCGTACACCAACGTGGCTGAGGCTGCTGGGGGAAGGCACCTGGCCCCTCTCCTCAAGGACCTTGCCCTCCAGCCTCACCTCAGCCTCTTCTGGGCTCACACCCTACCCCTCGCCTCAGCCCACAGGTTCAAGCCACGCCCACCACCCCTGTTGTAAGCATCCCTCTCGGGCCAGCTCACTTGCTCTGGTACCCCACTCCAAACTCCCTTCAGGCCCAGCAGGCCCCACAGGCGGATAACCCTGCCACCTGCCACTGTCCCAAGCCGCCTCCACCTTCTCCCCCTTCCCCTCCTCCCCAGTCTGAGCTTCCTGATCGAGCCTTATATGAGCCACCCTATTGCACACACACCTTGACCCCACTGTCCCTTTCTTCCTTCATCACACCTCTGGGCCAAACCCCAACATGGTCCAATCCAGCTCTGCTTGCCCTGCACCAAGGCGTGGAGCACAGCACACAGCTCTGCCCAGGCCTCCTCTGGCACCCTGACCCCTAACCCGATTCCCTAAGCTGATCTATAATCTGACCCCCCTAATCGGGTCCCTAATTTCATCCCTAACTTTATGTGATCTCTAACCTGACTCCTTAACCTGATTCTCTAACCTCCCTAACTGGGGCATTTGTGTTGCCTGGACATCCCACCTTGTTTCTCTCGACTCTGTCACTTGTGTAAATGCACAGTGACGAGAGAAGTTTATGTACAGTATGTGGGGAGCACAGAGAAGAGGAAAAGAGAGCCGCCCAAAAAGAGAGGAAAAAAAGGCAGAAAGAGTTCATAATTTTAAAACAAACTCGCTGCGCCATGATTCTGCGTTCTTCTTGCATGAAGGGACGCAGGGCAGGAAGGCAGCCTTTCATCGCTTTAAGGGTGTGCATGCAAGTCAGCAGGATGCCAGATTTCTACTCGTTTCTTTATATTTATTTTTATAGACCTGAATGGCTACAGCAAGCATATGTTCTTCTGATAATCAGGAAACCCAATAAAGTTACTGATTGTTGAAAAATGAATTTCTCTAAAACTCCACCCTGCCCAGGTTGCCCAGAAGCCCCAGACACAGCACCCTCACCGCTCTACGAAGACCCGATTTTTGGTTTCTCCTTCTCACCCCACCTGGCTGGGCAGGGGTGAGTCACCCAAGGGCAGTGAGCAGTGTTGCTATTCAAAGTCCTGCAAACAGACGGACACTCATGCCCATTGGTCGGTCACTGCCTCCCGCTCTGCCCTGTCTCGGGCCAGCTGGAACCCTGAAGCATTATCAGGGACCAGCTTTGATCCTCGGGCCCCCTGTACGGCTTCCCTCTCTGCCCCTCGACAGCTTTGGGACAGAGCCCTCAGGAGCTCAGGGCTAATGTCAGTTACTAGTACTAAGACCAGCATACTCCTACAATTTGGACATTAAAAGTCCCGTCCTGTCCAACCCTGAGCGCCTGTTGGCCCTGGCTCAGGCCTAGCCCAAGGACTGTCCTTCCTTGTGACCCCACCCTTCCCCTCCCTCTTCCGAGGCTCATAAAGCCAGGTAGGAGCCAGGCTTTATGGTTTGTTGGCAGTGGGGTCGTGGGTTTCAGGCATCTGTGAGCTTAGACTAGCCCTGCATTCTAAGTCTAGAGCGCTCACTGCCCAAGGCCAATACAGGCACTTCATGTCATCTTTAAAGGGCCCTGCACTGACTGGCGCCACCTGAGGCGGGGACTCTAGGCCTATCCCGGTCCAGCACCTGGCAGTTCTGGCTCAGGGAGGTTCAGGAAAACCACCGCAGGCAGGCTACTTCCTCCAGACAGTGAGGGCTTAGTGCTGCGGGAGCCTCCCAGGGAGACTGCCATCCAAGCAGCCCCTGCAGACGGGCGCCTGCTGCGATCAGGAGTTCCACACTCCCGCACCGCACAACACAGATGCGCGCTGCGTGTGCACTGCAGGACCTCACCAAGCAGTGCCCTGGGGTCACATCCGCGAACAAGACAGGCAGAGGGCGAGAGAAAGACTGCAAAGCACTTCCAGGAGGAGCAGGGCCTTAGAGCGGCAAAGGCCCTGGGGAAGCAGGGTGGGGAGTCCCGGGGAAGGATTGAGGTGCAGGCCGGTGGGCGTGACCTGCTGGGGAGGCGACTACGGGGCCCCAGGAGCCGCCGAGCCCCACATTCCCCCAGCGTGCTTTCCCTGCATCACCTCATCGACCCTCCACGACCAACGGACCGCCTTTAGGGAAGGGAAAGGTGGGGCCCAAAGATGACGGCTGCCGGGTCTTCCCCGCCCGGGGGCAGACGCTCGAGCGGTGAGCGGCACTGGGGGCGCCGCCCGGAAGCCGGGGCCCTCAGCGTTACTAGCGGCGGCCCGAGGCGGAGGCCGACCGGGGGCTCGGCCAGAGAGGCCCGGCCGCCGACGCCCCTCAGCCCCCGGCGGGGACGGTCCCCAAACGTCCCGGAGGTATCTGCCGCCAGTCGGTGCGGGTCTCCGCCCCGCCGCACGCCAAGCCTTACGCAGCCGCCGCCGCCGTCCGGACGCGGAAGGGCCCAGCACGCATGCGCCGCCGGCTCCCCGAGTCCCTGCAGCCGGCACGCTGGGCCAAGCGTCGAGCCGCGACCCAGAATGCAGCGCGCTGCAGGGGCAGCCTCCCGGGGCACGCCGGGACGGGCAGTCCGCGGCGGCGCGGGCCCGCCCCTCACCTGGCCGGCGCCGGGCGCCTAAGGGTCCAATGGGAGCGGCGGCCAGGCCGCCCCGCCCCGCGCCACCGGACGTCGGCCCCGGGACGTGGCCGCCGCCGGTGCCGGGTCCTTGAGCTGAGCGCCCGCCACCTGCAACCAACTACCGTTCTCATTCTTCCGCTGGCGGGCGGAGGCGCCGCGGCCGCCGCGGGGGAGGAGCAGCAGCATCAGAAGGCCGGCGGCCGCCGCGCAGGGCACATGGCGTCCATTTTACTGAGGAGTTGCCGCGGCCGGGGGCCCGCCCGCCTCCCGCCGCCCCGCGCCGCCGCTCCGAGGGGTAAGCGGCCGGCTCTCGGCCGACGACGCGGGGCCGGGGCCGGGGCCGTCTTGGGCGGACCGGGGAGGGCCTCGGGGCCGGCCCCCCGCTACCCTCAGGTCCGGGCGACTCCCCGCTGGGTGGATCGCGGCACTCGGACCGAGCCCGGAGCCGGGTCACGCCGGGAGGGGCCTTGCACGGCCTTGCCCGTCCGCCCCGCCCTGGCCGGCCGGTCGCCGGGGGTGGGGAGCGGCCGGGCCGTGACTTCCCGCGGGGACCGCGTGTGACTCATCCGCGCCGTGACCTTAGTTGCTCTGTCGCCGGCCGCTGCTTCGGGAGCGGGGTTGGGAAAGTTTTGAAGGGAGCGCGCTGACAGCCAGCCCTGGGACGGTGTCGGCGCTCCTCTCGTGGTTAAGCCCCGTGGACCTGGCGCCCACGCGCGAGGACACTCTTGCCCTCGGGCCACGTTCGGGGCTCTAGAGATGGCGGGGGCCACGGCGGGGTCTGGCACACACTGGCGAGCAGGCTCTGCCGGCTTGAAGGGCGGACGTTCCTGGGACCGATACCTTTATGGTGTTACGGGCGTCGTGCAGGGTCCCCAGGCCTTTTCGCATGGCCTCAGGCAGGTCCCGCTGTACCTGGAGCCTCAGTGACCCTAGCTGTGACACGGAGATCACACATAACGCGGAGCTCTTAGGGGCTCGCATGTAGGGTGCCTGCAGTGACCCTCACTCCATGTCTCTTTTTACGTTAACCTTTCTGAGTTTGTGGCTTGTTATTTGTCCTATGAGATTGAGGTTGTCAAATAGAATTATGTGTTTCAAGGTGTTCACAGTTTGTAAAGGCACCCTGGAAAACACGCTTCTTGTCATTTTTTAACAATAATGGTCGATCAGCTGCTTAGACCTTTGGAGCCGGCAGAAGGGCATGCAACAGCAAGCACTCCTTTGTGAACGGTAGTCTGGTTGCCCAGTCCAGCTTTTAGTCCTTCCCTCTGCTGTCAGGGCTCTCCATATCTCTTGCCTCTTAAGTATGGTGATAAAAATACTTTGGCCACACACGTTTCTTTTTTTTTTTGATATATATATTTTTAAATTTAATTTTATTTATTTTTGGCTGCATTGGGTCTTCGTTGCTGCGCGGGCTTTCTCTAGTTGCAGCTAGCGGGGGCTACTCTTCGTTGCTGTGCGCAGGCTTCTCACTACGATGGCTTCTCTTGTCGCGGAGCGCGGGCTCTAGGTGCATGGGCTTCAGTAGTTGTGGCACGTGGGCTGGTAGTTGTGGCTCGCGGGCTCTAGAGTGCAGGCTCAGTAGTTGTGGCACACGGGCTTAGTTGCTCCGCGGCATGTGGGATCTTCCCGGACCAGGCTCGAACCCGTGTCCTCTGCATTGGCAGGCGGATTCTTAACCATTGGGCCACCAGGGAAGTCCCTCCACACAGGTTTCTGTAGCATGTTTACAGTTTAAAAATCAGCTGAATTTGTTTTGTGGTTGTATCATTCCAGGAACACAGGTGTGTCCCATGGTTAGCACTGTTCTTTATACAGACACTAAGGGGCTGAGTGTTGGTCAGACGACTGATTTTCTGTAGGACCTACAGGGCATCCAGAGCCTGCAAGACCCAGGGCTGGACCGTGGGGAGCCAGTCCTTGAACCCTTGGAAATGAGGCTCCCAGCTGGGTGTGGCAGCCCTTTTCTGGAGAACATTTCCCCCATTATTAACATCTTACATCAATTTGGGTCATTGTCATAATCAGTAAACCAACGTTAATACATTGTTATTAACCGAGGTCCACAGTGTATTCAGATTTCCCTTATTCTGTATATACTTTATTCTGATGTCCTTTTTTTGTCCCAGGACCCCATCCAGGACACCCATTACATTTAGTCACCATTTCTTTTTGGTCTCCTGGCTGTGACAGTTTCTCAGACTCTTTGATAGTTTTGAGGAAGACTGACCAGATATACTGTAGGATGCCCATCTATTGGGATTTGTCTGATGTTTCTGTCATGGTTAGACTGGGGTTAAGGGTTTTGGGGAGGAAGACTCCAGAGGTGAAGTGTGTCCTTCTCATCACATCTGTCAAGGGTGCCTGCAGGTGTTAAGACCATGGCTGTGCTGACCTCAATCACTGGGCTAAGGTGGTGTCTTCTCCAGAGTTGCTTCCTGCCCTTTGCACACTGTACTCTTTGGGAGGAAATTGCTATGTGTGGCACGGACTTGGGAGTGGGCTGGGACTTGTAGAGGTGGGCTGACCAGATTTGCCAAGGACTGGGTGTGAGAGCAGGCCATTATTGAATGGCCATTATTGGTCTGGCCATTATTGAAACACGGGAGCACGGGGGAGGAGCAGGCTGGGGGGGCCGGGAGTTCTTGGAGCTGTTGAGTGCGAGGTGCCCATCGGACTTCTGGGTCTCGTGTATCCTCAGGTGTTCAGGTACGGAGTGCCTGGGGAGGATCTGGAGATGGGGCAGGGAGGATCCTCCCTGGAGCAGCTTAGGGAGGAGAACCCAAAGAGCCTGGTGTACTGGAAGCCAGGTTAAGAATGGTGTGGGATAGGAAGAAATAAGTTTGGTCTCTTTTGCCCCATCGTGGGTTCCTGGCAGAGCTCCTAAAACCCTAGGAATTTCTTGAATGATAAGAATATCTTTTGTTATTCATAATGAGTCCCTTTCCCACACCCCAGAGTTTATGCTAATGAGGTACCTGTGATTAGAGGATTGGACCTTCCAGACCCACACCCAAACTCCAGGGAGGGGAGGGGGTCTGGAGATGGAGTTCAGCTGCCAGTGGCCAAGGATGTAATCAGTCATGTCTAGGCAGTGAAGATAGGAGCTCTTGAACAGGGAGGCTTGGGGAGCTTTGGGGTTGGTGGCACGTGCCAGTCAGTGGGGACAGAAGCCCCTGTGCTCAAGGACTCTCCCAGACCTTGCACTATATACTTTTCTGTCTGGCGTTTCATCTGTATCCTTTATGATAAACTGCAGTAGTGAATAGAGTACTTCCCTGAGTTCTGTGGGCCATTTTAGCAAATTATCAAAACCGAGAGGGTCATGGATACCCCGAATTTGTAGTTGGCAGGAGTGTGGTTAGCCTGGGGACCCCACTTGCAACTGGTGTTTGAAGTGGCGGGCCGTCTGTGGGCCCAGGACTAACTCTGGGGAGTTAGGGTAGCAGTGAGTTGTAGGAGACCCAGCTGGGGTCAGAGTTCAGGGTGGTTGTCGGGAAAGAGACACAGAAGGGCCTCGGGAGGAGGGGGTGGCACACCCACCACCTTCTGTGCCGGGGCGGGGGGCGGGCAGAGCCTGGAGCCCACCCCCGGGTTTGCTCTCCAGGCCTTCAGAGTGGGAGGGCATGGGAAGGGGCCGGCAGGGCGGCGTGCGGGGGGCAGGCAGGCCAGGGGGCTCTGGGCGCTGCGGCAGCTGGTCTGGTTGCCGCGGGGCCCGTTTCTGAGTTAAGGTCTCGAGGTGGGGGGCTTCTGTTGGGGGAACAAGGAAAGCGGATCCGCCTCAGCTGGAGGAAGGGCTTGAGAACTAGCGTTAGAGAAAGCATCAAAAGCGCGTGAAAATCCTGAAACGTGCCGCGCACTCCTCAGTACTGTTTATGCAAGAACTGGTTCACTCTTGGCGTCGGTTGTCCTGGCAGTTCTCACGGCCCCCACCGCTCGTGCGGGCAGGGGCGTGTTGGGACATTGGGACAGGGCCCTGCCTTGCTCTGTGTGCTGGGGGTCACGTGCGCCCTGCGTCTGCCCACCAGAGGCAGCCGGGGCTGGTGGGGGGCGGTCCCAGCTGGGGAGGCCTTAAGGGCTGCCAGGGCCTGGGCCCCAAGGTAGGGTGCCTGCGCCCCGGGACTGCCTCCAAGACACTGCGTTCCAGCTGGGGCAGAGCCTTCGCTCAGCTTCCGGAGACTTAGCCTACAAGAGATGGTGCCAGTGTGAAGCTCCTGGTTTGAGGCTGACTTTTTTTTTCTGGTTTCATCGCAGGTCGTGCGGGGGATCGTGCCTGCCTCAGTTGTGCCAGCACCGCGGGGTTGACGAGCTGCATGTAAGTAGATAAACGTCACCCTCTGCCCGTTTGTAGGTGGGGGCTTGAAAGTGCTCAAGTGACGCGCGACTCTCGGTTTGGGGAGGTGGTAGAGCCTACGTTCCTGCTCTTTGTTCTTTTAAACCTGTATCTTTTCATCTTGAAATACGTAACCACATACATTAGTGAATATTTGGAAAATAAACACTCATAATCCCAGTACCTGTTACAGAAATTATTAGCCTTTTGGTATATTTTATTCTGGTTTTTTTCCTTATGTATCTGTTTTTTGAAACATGCAGTGGGTAACCACAGTCTGCGTACAGTATCGAGTCTTTTCCACACTCACACAGCTGCCATTTCCAGTGGCTTTTCGTGTGAACACACAGACAAACCCTCCCTGGCACCGCGCTCGGTCCTTCGGAGAAGGCCCTGTGGATGGACCGCTGGCCACGGGGCCTGCCCTGCTGGTCCTGGGGCCATATCTGGAGTGTGGTGGGAGCTCTGTGGTACTGCTGAGAGGCTGGAGGGCTTCCTGGAGGGAGTGGCACCCACACTCCCCTGTCCACTGTCACCCATGGACTTGAGCTTCCCGCAGGGCTGCTGTACTCTCCTCGCCAGTCATCATCCCTGCCCAGCCCCTGAGCTTAGTCTCCTGACGCCCTCACCTGTGTGGTGGGGCACCCAGACCGCTGTCGGCACCGGGTCCATGTCCACCTGCCCCGGGTACCTGGAGTGGAGCTCGTGCCTCTCGACACGCCCGATCCTTCCTCTGTGAGAGTGCTGGGCCCTTACGACCCCTTGTCCGTAGAGCTGTGGGCTCCTCGGGTTTTCTCATTCACTTGAGATCGTTGATGTGTTGCCTCATCTTGGCTATGAAACTTCTGGAGGATGCTCCCTGGGACAGATTTCATTCCCTAAAGCGAACAGTACACAAGCTGTACGTGAAGACTGGATTGCTGTTAAAGCAAAAGTGTATGTAAGCGGATTTCCAGTTTTCTGGCTCTTACACAGTCCTAAAATGAGTAGCCGGGCCCAGCCTTTCCACCCATGAGCAGGTGTCTTCGTGGAGCAGAATGGGCGCGTGGGCAGTGTTTGGCGGGGACACGACAAAGTATTTTCAGAAGCCCCTCCCAGCAGCAGCCTCTGCAGGCCCCCACCTGCTGCCGGAGTGCTCCCAGCCAGCTCTGGGCTTTGATTTTAATTAGGCTCCTCTTCTGATAGTCACCAGACTTTGTCGCCACGAAACCTCTTTTTGTGATGTGGAGGCATTAACGTATGAGTGTAGAACATCTTTACTCTTTCTGGATTTCAGAGTTCTAAGTGAACTCTTTAATCGGCGGCTGGCGTTTCAGGGGCTTGGGGCCCAGTGGGTGGCTGGAAACGGGTGACCGGTGACCTGGGGGTGCGGTCATGGTTGCCGTGAAGGATGTGGTCCCGCAGGGTCAACTGTCAGGGTTTTTCAGGAGAAGCTGGAAGTCTGGGTCTCGGTGTGAAGTCTCTGGTTTTAAAGTACTGAGCGCTGAGGCAGGTTAGTTCTGCTGTGTGGCCTAGCTCTTCAGGTGGCGGGGTGGCGCCACACGTGGGTCAGTGACCCCGGCGCTTGCGGGGCTGGCGTGCCTGCCTCTCCTGCAGGGGACAGTCTGCACCTGTCACTTTCTGGGGGCCAGGCCTCCCCTGCCTCCTTTCTCCACAGTCCTTCTAGACCAACTTTTGAATTATTTCCATTCTAGGATGGTCTTTTGGGGATTGTAACTGGAATGTCGTTAAACCCATAACATCACTGGGGAATATTAACTTTTAAAATCACACGTGGTCTTTCCACCTGTAAGTTGTTTTCCCTCTTTCGGAAAAGGGTCTGTCGTGTTCCTTATGCAGGCCACGTGCATGGCCTTTAAGACAGTTCCCAGATGCGCTGTACTTGGTGGGGCTGAGGGGGCTCGCTCTTCATTATCTTTTCTAAGTGATTGTTGGCGGCGTGGAAGTTACTGATTTGGGTACGCTTTCTTGTGCCCGGCCACTTCACACAGCTCTGTTGATTGTTTTAGCTCTAATTGGCTGCCTAGTGCACAGCAGTGATTTTTTGTCTCTTCCTTCCCAGTGCGTTTGCTTCAGTTTTTCAGTTTTCTTTCATCTCAGTAGCCAGCTCTGTTATCAGAGAGCTGTAGTCATTCACGCATTATCACGACAGCAAAAAATAGAGACTCTAGTGTTTTCTAAGTTCACAGTGTTTAGAAAGTTAAACACTTTGATTAGAAAGTGAAACAGTGGAACTGTGAAGCGGTCGTCCCGAGCGCACACACTCCAGGTCAGGGGTCGCAGGCGAGGTTGAAGTCTCGTGTCGTCTCGGCACCAGGAATGTTTATTGTTTATTTTGATCACACGACGTAAGAAATCTTGAGTCACATAGATAAGTGGTTGTAAGCGGTACTCGTTTGTATTAGTTTTTTTTAACAGTCATTTTGCAATCTCAGGGTTTTTTTTATATATAAATTTATTTATTTAAGTATTGGCTGCGTTGGGTCTTTGTTGCTGCACTGGGGCTTTCTCTAGTTGCGGCGAGCAGGGGCTACTTTTGCAGTGCACGGGCTTCTCATTGCAGTGGCTTCTCTTGTGGAGCACAGGCTCTAGGCGCGCGGGCTTCAGCAGTTGTGGTGCGCGGGCTTCAGTAGTTGCGGCGCATGGGCTCAGTGGTTGTGGCGCACGGGCTTAGTTGCCCCGCAGCATGTGGGATCCTCCCGGACCAGGGATCGAACCCGTGTCCCCTGCATTGGCAGGCAGACTCTCAACCACTGCGCCACCAGGGAAGCCCTGCAATCTCAGTCTTAATGGAAACAGTCCAGACCCCTGAAGGGTGAGTGGGGGAGCTTCTGATCCAAGATAACATCGTGGACATTGTCTAGCTGCTCTCACCTCCCTTATCATAGAAACAAAGGCAGAGAGGAAGCACCCACAACTTGAATGAGCCGTCAGACCGTGAGACAGCAGGCGGTTCTGAGACCCCCGCAGGCGCCGAACCCCATTCAGTGGGAAAAGCTGAGCTGATGAGCTGCTTCTGTTTTTAAGCCTCCCTTAGCGGGAGCGCGTGTAAGGTTCGTTGCGGACATACTGAGCTGCTGGTGACGGTGCTGCCCTCGCATGGATGTCCTATGGCCCCGAGGGCTCCAGGTCCCGGCTGAGGGGCATGTTGTCCTGCAGGCAGTCGTGGGGTCCCCTCTTGTCTCTGGGCACCTGCACTTCTGGAACACCCTCTGGGTCGCGGTGCCTGTTGCTGCATCCCGCCTTCCCTTTCCTGTCTGCCCTGAGGAGCTGAGGGGCACGTGGAGGGTCGGCGTCCTCCCTGGTCCAGCCTCAGGCTGCTGTCTTGGCATGCTGTCCCCCTGGGAAAGGGACGTTCCCACGTGTTGGCAGTCAGGGGAGCGGGCACTTCCAGGAGGCTGACGCCTGGGCTCTGGTGGGCCAGGGCAGAGCAGGAGCTGCCTGCTCGAAGATGCTGTCTGTCCCAGCTCCCCGAGGAAAGGCAACAGTGCCCGCGTTAGTTTTGTTATTTTGTGCTTTTGGAATGTAGCTGAATCTCTCTGGCTAGACGGTTAATAGTCTCTCTAACATGCGAGAAGACAGCCAGGTTTGGGGGCCCGATGGCCCTCGCTGGGCGTGCCCCATGTCTCTCTGCTTGGTCTGTTTTCATGGGTCTCTGTCCTTGCCTCTTGGCTGCCCCTCGTGACTGACATCACACCTCGAGGAAGTCACTTGCTTCCTTGGCAACTGGGTTGGAAAACTGGTTAATTAAGCTTGATGAAGACAGGAGGTGTGGGCATGATCATCTCCCGCTTTGAGAGGTGAGACTGAGGCACAGAAAGTAATGGCTGAGCCAGCGGTGCTGCCGTGCCCTGGGCAAGGCTGTTCCCCAGCCTGTAGGACTCAGGACAGGGCGGGCTCGAGGGACCCGCCTTTCCTGGCTTAGGTGTTGACTGCGGGGCCGAGGGGCTCGGGACAGAAGAGAGGCCAGCGGGGGGTGCCATCTGCCAGCTGTCTCCGCCTGTACAGGCCAGAGCCAAGGTGGGCCGTCCCTGCTTGTCCTTCAGTGTTCCCCGTGCATAAAAGGAGCAGCTAGGGCTTCCCTGGCGGCGCAGTGGCTGAGAGTCCGCCTGCCGATGCGGGGGACGCAGGTTCGTGCCCCGGTCCGGGAAGATCCCACATGCCGCGGAGCGGCTGGGCCCGTGAGCCATGGCCGCTGAGCCTGCGCGTTCGGAGCCTGTGCTCCGCAACGGGAGAGGCCGCAACAGTGAGAGGCTGCGTACAGCAAAAAAAAAAAAAAAAAAAAAAAAGGCAGCTAAACTAGACATGTCCCAGCTTTCTTCCAGCCCTGACTGGTGGCTTCTCAACCGCTTTAATGGGGCTTGCTGTGCCCCAGGCGCAGTTCTGGGCACTTCCTGTGTATTAGCCCACACACATCCACGAGGGGTGCTCTTGAAGCAGAGAGGTTGCTTGTCCAAGGTCACGGAGCCGTCAGTGGTGGAGCTGGAGTTTGACCTGGGATGGTCTGCTCAGAGCTCGGGTCCTCGCTGCTGGCAGCAGGCCAGGTGCACAGGGATGACTGGACAGGTGGGAAGAAGCTGGGGTGTGTCAGTGATAAACAGCCTCTCAAGTGAGTGGCCCTTTGGCCACCCAGTGGTGGATTCGTGCGTGAGCAGGGAGAGGTTTCTGAAGGGACACGTGAGATGAGAAGATTGTGAAACACGGAAGGAGAATTGTGTGGGTAAATTGTTCCAGTGTTGGGTTGTAAATGGCCTTCCATCACGTGTTGCCGTTGGAAGGGGACCTCTTCGTCATGCCCAGACCTTGGGCTGTGCCAGGTCTAGTGGGCACCGAGAGCTGGGGAGGGCCGGGTCCTGGCTGCCGAAACTCAGGCTGCAGCGAGTGGCCCTCCTCGAGCGGCTGTCCTGCAGGCAGACACCGAGGACACAGCTGCCTGGGGCCCGGCAGAGCAGACTGGCCTTCTCTGGCGGCCGGGGGTCTGGGCAGCCCTGTAGGCCTGCTAGGCTGCCGATGGAGAGGGCTCTGAGGTACCCACTTCCGGAAGCCCCTGCAGCTTCCCGCTGTGGTGTGGAGGCGGCTCCCCACTGGGCCTCGTGGAGCCCGTGGTCCAGTGGGAGGTGGCCCGCGTGTGAGCATTTGAGAGGGGTGGGCACCAGGGTAGCCCCGCAGGTCGGGGGGCCCAAGGAAGCCCAGGGCGGAGCCAGCACCTGTGGGGTGTCCAGGCAGGCATGGCTGCAGAGGCTCTGGGCCTGGGGTCTGCCGCCGCGCGTGGGCAAGGAGGCCAGTGCGGGAGCCGAGTGAGCCGCAGGGGGAGGAGAGGGAGGCCTGGGCTTTGTGTCCTTTTGCCCAGAGGCCTTCGGTCAGCTGATGCACAGATCCGGGTCACCCCGATTGGAACATCCTCCCTGGTTTTCATGACAGACTTGCTCAGGAACCACAGGTCTTTGTAGAAAGTCACCTGCTGGGGAGAGGGCTGGCCTGGGAGACCCACCCAGAGGTTGGGTCTGTCTTGTCTGGAGGTGAAGCCTTTGCTGGTTGTTTGTGTTTGACCTGCTCCTTTGAGGCCGTGGGGACTGGCTCCCCACAGTGAGTGTATTTCTCCGGCGTCAGGAAGGGGCAGGGAGTCTGTCCTACACGCTGGGACGTTGGGTGTGAGGTTTTGATCCGGCTGTGGTCTGTGCTGCTGCCAGGAGGTCATAGCAAGGCTGGCCCCTCACCACTGGCTTCTTTCTTCCCTCTTCAAGGAAACTTCTTTTTGGCGGCTGCAGTCCCATCCACCCCGTGTACCTTTCCTTGCGAGGCGATCCCCTCGGCTGCTGGACTCTGAGGCCCAAGCACACGTGCGTGGTGGTCGCAGGGCCGAGGCTCCTTCCTGTGCGCTGCTGGCACTCGTCGCCCCCGCTGGGCGATGACTCTGTGGTGGAGAAGTCCCTCCGGTCCCTAAAGGACAAGAGCAAGAAGCTGGAAGAAGGAGGCCCCGTGTACAGCCCCCCCGCAGAGGCGGCCGTGAGGAAGCCCCTGGGACAGCGGGTCCTGGATGAGCTGAAGCACTACTACCACGGCTTCCGCCTGCTCTGGATCGACACCAAGATCGCCGCGCGCATGCTCTGGCGCATCCTCCACGGCCACAGCCTGACCCGCCGAGAGCGCAGGCAGGTAATGGGCGTGTGCCCCTGCTGGGGTCACCTGTCAGTTGCTTTAAGTGTCTAAAGTCACAGCAAGAGATTGTCCTGCAGTAGCTTTAGTTCTCGCCTGAGTTAGCTGAATGTTTCTTTCAGACGCCTCAGGGTTCCTGATTTTCCGCTGGGGCTGACGCAGCTCTGTAGAGGAGGTGCAGCCATAACCACGTTGGTGGGCTCCCCGGGGCTCTGTTCTCTGCCTGAAGTGTGCTCACGGCTCCTCCTTTGGAGTTTGTGGGGGGGTTTTGTTTGTTTGTTTTTTTAATAAACTTATTTATTTATTTTTGGCAGCATTGGGTCTCCGTTGCTGCAAGTGGCTTTCTCTAGTTGCGGCAAGCGGGGGCTACTCTTCGTTGCGGTGTGCGGGCGGGCTTCTCATTGTGGCGGCTTCTCTTGTTGCGGAGCACCGGCTCTAGGCGTGTCGGCTTCAGTAGTTGTGGCTCGCAGGCTCAGTAGTTGTGGCTCACAGACTCTAGAGCGCAGGCTCAGTAGTTGTGGCGCACGGGCTTAGTTGCTCCGCAGCCTGTGGGATCTTACCAGACCAGGGCTCGAACCCGTGTCCTCTGCATTGGCAGGCGGATTCTTAACCACTGCGCTTCCAGGGAAGTCCTCCTTTGGAGCTTTAATTGCTTGCTTAAGGTGTAGCATGTTGAAGGACTGGCACCCTCACCATATAAGTGATTCTTCTAGAATGATTAAACTGCTAATCCATCCTTTTATGCCAAGTGCATTGTTGAAAGTTACCCCCCAGTTTCTTTGAGTTGTCACAGATGAAGCTGTTGTTTTGTGACTTAGTTTCTGCCTTTGTTAAATTGCTCTCGTCAGATCCTTGATCCTTCATGCTGTCAAACCTTCTGCTCCCTTTCAGTCTGGGGCCCCAGCCTAGCAGCAATGAGCACCCCTGACTCCCAGCCCTTGGATCTAACCACCCCCATGGAGAGGAACCGGGGCTGTTTGGAAGCATAACTGATCAAGGGCTGGGACAGCAGTGGTACTAGAATAACCTGTGTCAGAAAATAAGAAAAGGCTGGAAAATAAACAATGGGGGCCCTTCTGGGGATGGCCAGTGGGGAATAAGGCGGGACTTTTTCCATTTCCCTCAGCAATAGTGTGTGGCTTCATATTTTTTATGGTATTGTGAATGGAATTTTTTCACTGGTGAAATACACAACCTAAAATTTACCCTTTTTAAGCATTCTAAGTATACAGGCTGTGGCATTAAGTACATTCACACTGGGGTAAAGTCGGTACCACCATCTGTCTCCAGAACTCTTCATCTCTTGTCATCTTCCTAAGCTGACACTGCACCTGTTAAATAACAGCTCCCCACCCCTTGGCCCCCAGCCCCCGGCATCCATCATCTACTCTCTGTCTCTCTTAATCTGAACCCTTCAGGGACCTCATAGCAGTGGAATCACACAGGATCTGTCCTTTGTGACTGGCTGGTTTCACTGCATAGAATGTCCTCAAGGTTCACCTTCGCCATAGCAGGTGTCAGAATTTCCTTCCTGTTTAAGGCTGAATGGTACTCTGTTGTGTGTATGGACCACAGTTCGTTTATCCATCATCCATCCATGGACACTTGGGTTGCTTCCACGTTCTGTCTGTTGTAGGTAAATAGAATTTTAAAAATTCCATTTTCCAGTTGTTTATTGCTCGTATATAGAAATACAGTGGATTTCTATATATTGATCTTGTATCTTGCAGACTTACCAAACTCAGTTATTAGTTCTAGTATCTTTTTTGTAAATTCCATCAGACTTTTTATCAGGAACAGATTTTGGATTTTGTCAGATGCTTTTTCTGCATCTACTTTTTTTACTATTTATTTTTAATTTTTTTGAAGTATAGTTGATTAACGATATTGTGTTAGTTTTAAGTGTACAGCAAAGTGATTCAATTATGTATATACATTTTTCAGATTATTTTTCGTGATACAGGTTATTATAAGATATTGAATATAGTTTCCTGTGCTATACAGTACATTCTTTTTTTTTTTTTTTTTTTTTTTTTAACATGTTTATTGGAGTATAATTGCTTTACAATGGTATGTTTCAGCTTCACAACAAAATGAATCAGTTATATATATACATATATTCCCATATCTCTTCCCGCTTGTGTCTCCCTCCCTCCCACCCTCCCTATCCCACCCCTCCAGGCGGTCACAAAGCACCGAGCTGATGTCCCTGTGCTATGCGGCTGCTTCCCACTAGCTATCTACCTTACGTTTGGTAGTGTATATATGTCCATGCCTCTTTATTGCTTTGTCACCGTTTACCCTTCCCCCTCCCCATAGCCTCAAGTCCATTCTCTAGTAAGTCTGTGTCTTTATTCCTGTTTCACCCCTAGGTTTTTCATGACATTTTTTTTTTTAAATTCCATATATATGTGTTAGCATACGGTATTTGTCTCTCTCTTTCTGACTTACTTCACTCTGTATGACAGACTCTAGGTCTATCCACCTCATTACAAATAGCTCAATTTCGTCTCTTTTTATGGCTGAGTAATATTCCATTGTATATATGTGCCACATCTTCTTTATCCATTCATCCGATGATGGACACTTAGGTTGTTTCCATCTCCGGGCTATTGTAAATAGAGCTGCAATGAACATTTTGGTACATGACTCTTTTTGAATTATGGTTTTCTCAGGGTATATGCCCAGTAGTGGGATTGCTGGGTCATATGGTAGTTCTATTTGTAGCTTTTTAAGGAACCTCCATACTGTTCTCCACAGTGGCTGTATCAATTTACATTCCCACCAACAGTGTAAGAGGGTTCCCTTTTCTCCACACCCTCTCCAGCATTTATTGTTTCTAGATTTTTTGATGATAGCCATTCTGACTGATGTGAGATGATATCTCATTGTAGTTTTGATTTGCATTTCTCTCATGATTAGTGATGTTGAGCATTCTCTCATGTGTTTGTTGGCACTCTGTATATCTTCTTTGGAGAAATGTCTATTTAGGTCTTCTGCCCATTTTTGGATTGGGTTGTTTGTTTTTTTGTTATTAAGCTGCATGAGCTGCTTATAAATTTTGGAGATCAATCCTTTGTCAGTTGCTTCATTTGCAAATATTTTCTCCCATTCTGAGGGTTGTCTTTTGGTCTTCTTTATGGTTTCCTTTGCTGCGCAAAAGCTTTTAAGTTTCATTAGGTCCCATTTGTTTACTCTTGTTTTTATTTCCATTACTCTAGGAGGTGGGTCAGAAAGAACCTTGCTGTGATTTATGTCATAGAGTGTTCTGCCTATGTTTTCCTCTAAGAGTTTGATAGTTTCTGGCCTTACATTTAGGTCTTTAATCCATTTTGAGCTTATTTTTGTGTATGGCGTTAGGGAGTGATCTAACTTCATACTTTTGCATGTAGCTGTCCAGTTTTCCCAGCACCACTTATTGAACAGGCTGTCCTTTCTCCACGGTACATTTCTGCCACCTTTGTCAAAGATAAGGTGACCATATGTGCGTGGGTTTATCTCTGGGCTTTCTATCCTGTTCCATTGATCTATCTTTCTGTTTTTGTGCCAGTACCATACCGTTTTGATAACTGTAGCTTTGTAGTATAGTCTGAAGTCTGGGAGCCTGATTCCTCCAGTTCCTTCTTTCGTTCTCAAGATTGCTTTGGCTATTCGGGGTCTTTTGTGTTTCCATACAAATTGCAAAATTTTTTGTTCTAGTTCTGTGAAAAATGCCAGTGGTAGTTTGATAGGGATTGCATTGAATCTATAGATTGCTTTCGGTAGTAGAGTCATTTTCACAATGTTGATTCTTCCAATCCAAGAACATGGTATATCTCTCCATCTATTTGTATCATCTTTAATTTCTTTCATCACAGTACATTCTTGTTGTTTATCTTTTCTGTGTCTATTTAGATGGTCGTATGGTGTTTTCTTTTTCTAGTTTTATTAAGTAAATGGTTGATCTTGTCAGATTAAATGAAAAAGCAAGACTGAGCTCTGTGCACTCGACAAGGAACACATCTAAATGTAGAGACACAAATAGGTTAAAAGTAAAAGAATGGAGAAAGGTAAGCGGTGCTAACACTAGTCCAGGAAAGCCAACGTTAACATCAGGCAGAGTCGACGTTAGAGCAGGAGTACCAGGGCAGAAGAGGCCACTCATGGTGACGAGAGGGTCAGGTTGCCAAGAGGACATGATATTCCTAGACATTTATACACCGGTAACAGAAGCTGGACGCTGGCTCTGTGCATGGAAAATTTTCAGGAAAAGCAAAGTTGTAGAAAGAAATCAAATCCCTGTTTGCCTAGACCCCAGAGTGGAAATGGAGGTTAACTGCAGATGGACACAGTGGGACTTTTTGTCACGATGAAAGTGTTCTAAAACTGGATTTTAGAGATGGTTTCAGTCTATAAATTTACCAAAATTTATTGAATTACATACTTACAATGAGTGAATGTTACGGTATGTAAATTAAACCTCGATAGAACTGCTAAAAATAATTTAATGGAAGAATGTTAAAAAACATAGGCACCAACTTGAAGGGTCATATCTGGGATCATTTGAGCATAAAAATATAGATGATAATGAATTATAAACAAATGAAAAACATGGGAATCCTTGAGTCCATTTTGGTAATAAATAGAAAAATGAAGGTGCAAAGCGAGGTCGATAAATGGGGAGATGGGCTTGAGTTAGGAAATTGCCGTTTTGTGACCATCAGAGTAGAGGCTGGTTTGGGAGGAACTGTGATGAGTGTGTCTAGGGAGAGAGATGGGTGTTTATTTGCGTGCTCTCAGGGCGTTCCCTCACAAGTGGAGAGAACAGCCTGTCCAGGTGATCACAGTGACCGCTGTCGCAGGGTGGGTGGCGCCTGACCCCCGGGGAGGGCAACCATCATGGAAAGTGGTGCCAGCCAGAAACGAGGCCCTTAGTAGAAATGACGTCACTCCTCCAAAGACGGTCTCGTCAGTCACGGTGGAAACACAGCTGGGGATGCGGGGAGTGTAGTCTCGGCTGCCGTGCACCCAGGCGGTTCCGAGTGGAAGGAGCACGCGTGAGCAGGCACTGGCGCAGGGGCAGGTGAGCCGCTGGAGGCCTGGCAGTGTCCGCTGTTCCCAGGGGTTGTCGGTTATTTCACGTCGCACGTTTCTTTAATGTCTTCAGCAGTGGTTTGTTTGCATCAGTGAGGCACTTGGATTTTTTCCCTGATCATTGCTGTGTTACATAGTCTTAAATCTAACCGATCGTGTCGGGGAACACAAGAGAAGTGCCCCGCCAACACTCGGCCCTCCTTTCCGCAGAGCGCCTGGAGTGCGTGGTGTGGCCGCAGCCTTCCCCGGAGGCCCTCGCTGCTGCCAGCAGTGGCCAGTCCTCCGTCTGTCAGTCTCGTCCAGCTGTCTGCCAGGCCGGTGGGCACCTGGCAGACGCCCTGGGGGGCGGCTCACTGGCAGCATCCAGTGATGGGTGCCCCTCCACACAGGGAGGTAGCTTCACCCAGCTTTTCTGAAGGCGTCACCTTGTGGTTTGGCCTCAGGGGGCCTCCGGAGCCCTGTCTGCTCCCTGCGAGGCGCCTGCTGTTGCTCCTGCGGACGACTGTGCAAGAAATGCTCCCCAGTCACCCTCTGGTCCCTCCACCCCTTTCCAGTTCCTCCGGATCTGTGCCGACCTCTTCCGCCTGGTGCCCTTCCTGGTCTTCGTGGTGGTGCCCTTCATGGAGTTCCTGCTTCCTGTTGCCGTAAAGCTCTTCCCCAACATGTTACCGTCCACGTTCGAGACCCAGTCCATCAAGGTGACCGGCTCGTTTTGACCCAGTTTGAAAGCAGTTACAAGGCCGCATTGTTTTATGACTGACATTTCAGATGTTAGATGTTTCTAAATTTTATGTTTTCTTCATAATTCAGTCATGCTGTGCTGTGATTATTTAATAGATGCTGGTTTCAGGTTTGCTTCTCTTTAAAATGTGTCTTAAATTCTAGTTTCTCTAGACCAGTGTTCCTTGAGCCACAGGTCGAGACCCATTCGTGGGGGACGAGACGGGTCTAGGGCAGGGTTGGCAGACTTCCAGCCCACGGGCCATTTTGGTCAGTAAGGCCTCTGGGGACATGCCTGCCTGTCGTGTGTGTGTTGTCTGGTGGCCTCCACGTTTCACACGGCTCAGCCCGCAGGGCCTGAAAGCGTTATAGGCCAGCCCTTTATGGAATTTGCCGGCCCTTCTCTGGCAGGGGTGGGGGGAGGGTCACACAGAGCTCGTGGGTGGAGGAAGCGCTGTTCAGGAGGCGTGTGGCGGCGCTGGGTTGGGTGTACATGCACTTCGTGCTGGGGCTCGAAGCAGCTGCCGGATCGGCGCCGTCCAGGAAGCCGTGCGGGGCGGGAACCCAGGAGTGCAGTGCCCTCTCTGACTTCGCAGGAAGAGAGGCTGAAGAAGGAACTGCGGGTCAAGTTGGAGCTGGCCAAGTTTCTGCAGGACACCATCGAGGAGATGGCCCTGAAGAACAAGGCAGCCAAGGGGGACGCCACCAAAGACTTCGCCATGTTTTTCCAGAAGGTGCTGTGATGCGTCGTCCCTTGAGGCCTTGCCCTGTCGGTCCCCAGTGCTGGTTAGCGCCTCGGGGCTGCCCACCTTATCTGGGGAGCGTGCCTTTTCTCCTTTCTTCCCTCCTTTTCACTGTGCACAATGGGGGCGGGGCTCCTGGAGGTCAAGCCTGCTGCCCCGAGAACGTGAACTTACGTTCACAAGCCCTGGCCTGGGTCTCCGGACTTTGCAGCAGCCCTGGGGGAGGTAGAGTTTGGCAGGAACCTAAGACCCCACAGTTGTGACCAGCAGGGGGCTGGGCTGGGAAGGAGGGGCAGACTGCCCCATAGCCACGCCCACGGTGCGGGAGGCCAGCCCAGCATGGAGAGGCCCCAGCCTCCTCCCGGCCAGCCGCCTCGGCTCCGCTGGTGTAGCAGACAAGGGCCAGGGACCGGATGCCATCTCCTGCGCGGACGCCTCGCTCGCAGGAGCCCAGCCAGGCGGCGCTCAGGGCTTTGGGTCGCAGGGGCCACTCCCGGTAGGAGACGTGAGTGGAGCTGAGGGAGGGTGTGGGTGGCCCCTTCTGCTTTGTTTCCTGACTTGAGGCGTGTGACCCGAGGCCGTGGGGGTGCGGGGGACACGGCCCACCCGTGGTGACCCTTACCATGGCTCCCGCAGATCCGAGAGACGGGTGAGAGACCCAGCAACGAGGAAATCATGCGGTTTTCCAAACTGTTTGAGGACGAGCTGACCCTGGACAACCTCACGCGCCTACAGCTGGTGGCGCTGTGCAAGCTGCTGGAGCTGCAGTCCATGGGCACCAACAACTTCCTGCGCTTCCAGCTCACCATGAGGCTGCGCTCCATCAAGGCCGACGACAAGGTGAGCACCCACAGCCCGCTCGGGGCTCGTCTGTGTCTCCTGGGGTGAGTGCTGGGATCACACGGTTTCCAGCCGCCGTGACAGCACACCTTCCCGTGGTGGGACGTAGTCGCTGAAAAGGTGGCTTTTAAAGGCGGCCTGATGTTTCATCATATGAACGTGTCCTAGTTTATTAACGGTCACTTCAGCTAAGCTGCTACCCTAAAGAAGCCTCCAATAAATACCTGTTAATGTGAGTTATGCCCCAGATCTTTGATAGGTCCTATAAAAATAGTGACCTAGAATGGCGGCTCCTGAGTAAAAAGGGCAGGAGGCCAGAAGCAAGTCCTGGCCCGTGACCAGATTGCTCCGGAGCTGTGCCGCCCGCCTGCCCCCGTGCAGTGTGTGTGTCTCAGGAAGTCACGAAGTGCCCCTCGTTCTCCCTAGTGACGCTGCCTGCGTTGACGTCTGTGGCGCCTGGTCTTCTGATAGCTCCACCAGCTTGCCTCGGGGCTGATCTTCCCTCTTGTTACTTACAGGCTTCCTGAATCCTCTCTGCCTTGTGTTTGTTACTGTTTTCATCTGCTCTGACGACCCTCTGTCTTACAGTTGTAGTGTTTAGTCCATACTCTTTGCCTGTTTGTCCTGTGTGTTTCATGTTCCACTTTATCCCCTTTCTTGCCTTCCTTTGGATTAACCAACCGTTTACTCTCCCACCCGCTCTCCAGTGGCTTGCTCCTTGTTTATTGTTTTAGCAGTTTCTCTGGAGTTTACAACGCGCTTCCCCGACACACAGGGGTCTAACGGGACTGAGTGCTTTACCTGCCACGCGCCAGGCCCCAGCTGCACTCGCCGGCCCCGCCTCTGCGTCGCACGCGCTTTTGCTGCTGAGTTGATGTGTGTGCACCACGTATTTGCCCTCCTGACCCCCTTGCTTCCTTCCTGCGTTTCCACCCGGACCGTTTCCTCCGCTTGAGGAGTCCCCTCAGTGGCGTTTGTATGGATTTGTCTGTATTAACCTTCCATTCTGCAGGGTATTGCTGGGTGTAGGACTCCAGGCTTGCAGTTCTTTTTTCTACATTTAAAGATGCCACTGAGGGCTTCCCTGGTGGCGCAGTGGTTGAGAGTCCACCTGCGGATGCAGGGGACACGGCTTCGTGCCCCGGTCCGGGAAGATCCCACGTGCCGCGGAGCCGCTGGGCCCGTGAGCCATGGCCGCTGAGCCTGCGCGTCCGGAGCCTGTGCTCCGCAGCGGGAGAGGCCACAGCAGTGAGAGGCCCGCGTACCGCAAAAAAAAAAAAAAAAAAAAAAAAGATGCCATTGAGTGCATGTCAGCTGGCAGGCCTATTATTGTTCCTTTGAGGGTGTCCATCTTTCTCCGGCAGCATCCGAGATGTTTGGATTTTGTTACATCTTGTTTGGATTTTAGCAGCTATACAGTAACGTCCCTAAGCGTGTCTGTGTCTGTGCTTATCCTATTTCCTGGTTGTGGTGCTTCCATCATTTCATTAAATACCCCCCTACCCCCCCGACATGGGTTATGTTCCCCTTAGACCGCTCACGGTCCCTGCATCACATATGCTCTTCCTGTATTTTACATCCTTTTGTACGTGTGGTTTACTTATCCTCTCTTCTTGGTCTGATCACTCTTAAACCCATCCTCCAAGATTTCCGTCTGCAGGTAAAACTTCCTCTCTTGTTCTCCAGAAGCAGATCATCACTGCATTTTGTAAGGATGAAGAGAAGTTGTCTCTCTGCTCTGCTGGAGAATTTGCTCTGCGGCTGCCCCTCCTCGGGAGAGGCAGCATGAAGGCAGGTGGCCTGGGTTGTGTCCTGGCCACTCACTAGCTTTGTGAAATTGAACAAGTCACCTCACCTCAGTGCTTCAGATTCCTATGAGGTGGGGCGGTGGCCAGACCTCTGCTGTGGAGAAGGTGGAGGGGGCATACTTTCCCGTGGACGTTAAATGGTAAAAAACATACATAAGAAGATTCTGAAAAGTGGGGAGAAGCCCCTGGGACCCCAGGAATGACACAGGAGGTCTTTGTGCCTCATAGATCCAGCCATGGGGCTGAAGAAGCCAGAATCGCCATCCTATGGTCAGAGGAAAGGAACGGGGCCACCTAGCAGGACAGAAGACTTCAGAGAGTGATGGCTCTGCTCCAGCCAGACGCCACAGGAAACAGTGTCTCCCCACCCCGACCCTCCCCAGACCCCCCCCCCCAACACACACACAGTGGCGGTGGGGTTGGGACCGCCACCCTCAGGCTGTAGCAGCTGGGATGGTATCGGGGAAGGCCGCGAGGAGCTGGCTCATTCATCCCCGGCCCCCTGCCCCCTGCCCCCTGTGGTGTCAGTAGAGACCAGCAGGGGGCCTGGCCTCCACCGGCACCCGACAGTCTCAAGGCACTCTCCATACTTCCCTGCTGGAGTGGTGTCAGGAGGGGCCAGTAAGAGGTTCTTCCGCCCCTCCCAGCCAGGGAGGCATGCAGAGCCTAGCGGGGAGGCCAGACTCCACCCACCCCTCCCAGTAGACTCAGAAGTACCTCTCCCCCTGGCCTCAGTGGAGGCCAGATCTCATCCGTTCCGGGGTGTAATTTACAATGACTGAGTGATGCCACAGAGAGCTCAGGGCTGTTGGAAGGAAGCTGTGCTCACAGTTCCCCAGAAGAGGGGACCAGGACGTGAGGAGAGGGAGGAGTCGAGACAGCCTTCATCACTGGTCAGCGGGAGTGGTCAGCTGGAGGCGTTTTTCATTGGGCAGGACGTGAAGCAGAGGTCAGAGTTTGTGGTTGGAGGATTTGAAATATGATTGTAGCACGCCCAGGAAAGCCAGGCAGCAGGGGAGACGTAAACAACTTTGTCCGTTGGTTTGGATCAGTAGATGCCAGATTGTCAGTTACACCACCTGTAAACGCTGGGTAGAACACCCCCATGCCAGAGCACTGTCAAGAGGAAGCCAGTTAGGACAGAAGATGGAAGTGAGCTCCAGGATCGCATAGCGTAATACCCAGAATTATACCCAGAATGTCCAGCTTCAGCCGAAAATCACTCCTCGTGCTGAGAACCAGGAGGACCCCAAAGCGAACGAAAAGAAGACAAGCAGTGGGTGCCAGCGCCATCCTGACCGTGGGCCACTCCCCAGATTCGGTGAAAGGCATGCATCTACAGATTGAAGACGCTGAGTGAACCTCAGACCGGATAAGCACAAAGAAGGCCACACAAAGACCCATAGTCAAATGAGCAAACGTGAAGGACAAAGAAGTAATTTTGAGGGGCTTCCCTGGTGGCCCAGTGGTTAAGAATCTGCCTGCCAGTGCAGGGGACACAGGTTCGGTCCCTGGTCCGGGAGGATCCCACGTGGCGTGGAGCAGCTAAGCCCGTGCACCACGACTACTGAAGCCCTCGCGCCTCGAGCCCATGTTCCGCAACAAGAGAAGCCACTGCAGTGAGAAGCCCGCGCACCGCAACGAAGAGTAGCCCCCGCTCACCGCAACCAGAGAAAGCCCGCGCGCAGCAATGAAGGCCCAACGCAGCCAAAAATAAAAATAAATTTATTTTAAAAAAAAAGAAGAAATAATTTTGAAAGCAATGAGAGAGAATGGCATCTTACCTGCAGGAAAAACAATTCAAATGACAGTGCATTTCTCATCAGAAACCATGGAGGCCAGAAGGAACTGGAAAGTATTTTTCGTGTGCTGAAAAAAAAGAACTCGGTCAATTCAATCCTAGATTCAGCAAAAATAAAAATTAAAGATAAAAACGAGGGAGAAATCAAGACGTTCCCAGGTGAAGGAAAACTACGACAATTTGTCACCAGCAGAGCCTAGAGGAACCTTAGGGCGTCAGGAAGAAAAAACACAAGCACCAGGCTTTGCTTCTGCTCGTGTGTCTTCTAAGTAAAGTGCGATGGTGGAGGCGAAGATGGGGCACTGTGTCAGTAGGTGACATGAGGATGAGCTCGACAAGCGCGGGAGGATAAAGGGGGGAGGCCACCACGTTCCCTCCATGATGGGGTAGGTGCATCATGTGATACCAGAGCAGCCCCTGAAAACGGACGCAGACATGTGCTCAGAAGCGCAGGAGACAAGTGCAGACGGGATCCACGTGCCCCACGGGAAGACGGGGAAAGGAACAAACAACCCAGATGTCCTTCACGGGGCAAACGGTGAAACCAGGACGTTTGTACCAGGCAGTGTACTCACTAAGGAAAGGAGTGGGTTATTACTACACACACTGCGTGGATCCTCAAGGAGTCCCCAAAGGCTGTGTGCTGTGCAGTCCCATCCCTGTAATGCTCTTCAAGTGACAGAATCACGGGGACGAAGAGCGGTTTGGTGGTTGGTTCCCAGGGGTCAAGACGGGGTGGGAGTGTCTGTGAGGTCCTCGTGGGGACAGAGGTGTCTTCTGCCTGGACTGGCTCGGCATCGCGTCCCGGCGGTGGTTTGATACTGCACGTTGCAAGGTGTTAGCCACGGGGAGGAGCCGTGTGGCTGCATGTCCGCCTACGGTTGTCTCACAGTTGACGCAGGTAGCGGTCGTGTCCTCCTCACAGGGTCACTGGGGGGTTTAAATGGGGGGAGCAGGTGGCACTGTTGCCGTTTGTTCCTCCTCTCCTCCCCCCTCGTCCCTGCACAGTGCAGGATGGGAGAAGCATGGGGTTCGGGCAGCAGGGCTGCTCCCTGGGCAGAGAGCAGGCCCTGAGTGGGTGTCTTCGCATCTCGGGGTGGGTCCTGGCTGTTGACCCTAAGGTCCCACCCTCTGTCAGAAGGTCTGATCACTGCAAACCTGGAATCGGGGCCTTGGTAGTGGGGGTTTATCTTGTGTTTGGCAAAGCATAGTAGGAAGGTGGTTTCTTTCTTTTTTTTATAAATGTATTTATTTTATTTATTTTTGGCTGCATTGGGTCTTCATTGCTGCGCACGGGCCCTCTCTAGTTGCAGCGAGGGGGGGTTGCAGAGCACGGGCTCTAGGCGCACAGGCCTCAGCAGCTGTAGCACGCGGGCTCAGCCGTTGTCGCTCGCAGGCTCCAGAGCGCAGGCCCAGCAGCTGTGGTGCACGGGCCCAGCCGCTCCACGGCATGTGGGATCTTCCCAGACCGGGGCTCGAAGCCATGTTGCCTTCATTGGCAGGTGGGCTCTCAACCACCGCGCCACCAGGGAAGCCCAGGAAGGTGGTTTCTAATCAGACACTTAGTTCCCAAGCGTGCGAATGCAGACAGCACAGACCCGTAGTGACCCTTCAGGAGGTAACTGCTGGCTTCCTTTGACAGCTGATCGCTGAGGAGGGTGTGGACAGCCTCAACGTCAAGGAGCTACAGGCGGCGTGTCGGGCGCGAGGCATGCGGGCCCTGGGCGTCACGGAAGACCGTCTGCGGGGCCAGCTGAAGCAGGTGCGTACCTGCGGCATGGTGGGGGGCCCCCCCTTCCGTCCCAGCAGGGGGCGGGAGGTGCTCCGGCTCAGCTGCCGCCTGGGCCAGGGCCTGTATGCGCTCCACACGCGGTGGCTGCCCGCCATTCCTGGGCGCCGCTCCCATCTCCCTCCCCGGCTCTTGGTTGCCTTTGCTGTGCTTGCTCTTCCCTCCGCCTCGTCTTCTGTGGACTCACGAGGACGAGGTCAGCTTCCTTTGAAATTCCAGTACGACTCTCAACTGAGGCCAGGGGTGTTTGGGGAAGTAGGACCCAGGCCAGGCCGACCTCCGAAACCCCTGCTCTTGGCAGCCTGGGTCTGAGTGACCCTGCTTCTCCGGCCGCTCAGAGGGCCCTCGGGCAGAAGCCAGGGGCCGGCTCTGCAGGGCCACAGGCCTGCCCCGCCGGCATGGGTCTGAGTGGATGCGACGATGGGTAGGCAACGTTCACAGCAACTCAGCCTTCGCATCAAAAGGGGCAGGGCGCCAGCTGGGCACCCCCTCGGGTTGTGTTCCCAGTGTAGACAGATCTGTTGACACCCGCTGCCCGCCCTGCTGACACAGACGGTGCTTAGTGGGCAGTGCCTTCTCGTCCTTGTCTTCACTGCCCTTGTCTCCGACAGGGTCCCCTCGCAGACCCTCCTCTGTGGGGGGTGCCCTGGGTCCGCCTGGGCTGGAGCACACCTGGGGCACTCGAGTGTGGGGCACTGTGCCCGAGGGATGTCAGGACTCGGGGGGTTCCGGTTTCCAAGGGCTCAGGTGTCTTCCTTCTCTCGTCGTTTAACCTGTGCTCGGCATTTTCTCCCCGTTCTGAGAGTTCTTCTCGCCCCATCTTTTGTTCTGTGTCTACCTTGTGTCCAAGCATTGTCGGGGTCTCTTTTGTCAGTTTGAACATTCTCTGTCACTAAAATAGCCTCAAACAGTGCCCAGCTCACGGTAGCTGTGCAAACCTCAAACGCCGAATGAATTCACCAGCGCCACCTTTGGAGTTTCTGTGCCATTGTTAAGTGAAGAACTTTGGGAACGGGACCTGGCCGTCTCGCTCAGTGTTTTATAAGCCCTGCAGCCTCGCTGCGGAGTGTCTCCTGCTCCCGTGACTGCGGCGGGCAGTGGGCGTTAGCACAGCGGCCTCGCTGCGGGGTGTCACGTGACTGAGGCAGGCAGTGGGCGTTAGCACAGCGGTAAATAGGCCCTTCGGAGCTTGCGGGGTCTCTCCCGGGAGAACTCGCTCGGGGGACGTACGGGTCCGCCCACTCAGGTGCCGCCGTGGTTGTTGCCACCAGTGTCCTCCTCCTCCCCTCCCCTACGCAAACCAGAACAAAGAGGGAAGTTCCAGGGCCAGAAGCCCTTGCCCGGGTCACAGGAAACGTGGGTGGGATGAGGCCGGCAGGTGAGTCTGGGTCTCCACCTCCCACTTCCAGTGGCTGGAGCTGCACCTGCACCAGGAGATCCCGACGTCGCTGCTCATCCTGTCCCGGGCCATGTACCTTCCTGACACCCTCTCTCCCGCCGACCAGCTCAAGTCCACCCTGCAGACCCTTCCGGAGATTGTGGTGCGTGTTGCAAGGCCCCCTTCTGCTGCTCACTCTGCCGGGGGCCCTCTCCCTTCTGGGGGAGCCCCCGGACCCACCACTTGCCCCCTCCTTTCTTGTCTGCCCTCTACACGCTGAGGGCCCTGCGGTGCGTGCAGAAGGTGACCCTTGGGGTCCTCAGGGCGTTTCCCAGCAGCCGGGGTTCCTGCTCCTCGGAGAGCAAGCCCTGATGGCCAAGACACCCCGAGACCCGGGCCAGGCACTGTGTGGGCTGCTCTGGTGGGGGCGCGCCTGCCCCGCTTCCAAGTGCGCTCACAGGTGTCCCCTCCCTGAAGGCGAAGGAGGCCCAGGTGAAGGTGGCCGAGGTGGAGGGCGAGCAGGTGGACAACAAGGCGAAGCTGGAGGCCACGCTGCAGGAGGAGGCGGCCATCCAGCAGGAGCATCGCGAGAAAGAGCTGCAGAGGCGGTCCCAGGCGGCGGTGAGCGGGCAGCGGGGCGGTGGAAGGGCTGGGCCCATGGGTGGGGTGGGGGTGGGGTGGGGGCACGGGGAGGCAGACGCACTCTTGCGGCTCGGGCGCCAGTCAGCGCAAGCGGCCGGCCCTGAGGCCCTGAAGCTGGGGTTCGAGGCTGTGGCGACCTGACCGAGGCCTCCGGCAGCCCGTAGGTGCTGGGGCGTGGATGCAGAAGCTGCGTGACTGCGCTCGTCACGCGCTGCGCTCACGTGGAGGGTCCTGCGGCGGAACCTGGTGGAGGCAGACCCCACTGCCAGCCGGCCGGGCTCTGTAGACCTTGCCCCGCGCCTGGCGGCCCTCTGGCCAGCGGCACGTCTGCCGGTGTGGATGCCTGGGAAGGCCACGGTCTGACGGGTGGTGCTGAGCCGGCAGCGGCTTTGCGTTTCAGAAGGAAGTGGAGCCTGAAGTGGTGGCAGAAGGTGCCCCTGGGAGGCTGGTGGTCGAGCCGCAGCCGGAAGTGCCTGATGTGACCCTGCCGTCCGAGGCCCTGACGGACAGCGCGCCCGTCCTAGAGGGCTTGAAGGTAACGGCGCCCGCCTGGAGGGAGCGGTGTTGGAGCCGCACCGCAGGGCCAGTGAGCCCGCCTGCAGGGTGGGGGCTCCCGAGGAAGCGGGGCCGGAAGGCCGCAGCCTGGCTTCTCAGGGTGACGGTGGATGGTCGAGGGGCGAGGAGAGCGAGGCCGGGGAGGGTGAGGCGGCCCTGCCCTGGCTGCGGCCCCTGTGCTCTGCGTGGCAGGGCCCCCAGCGGGGAAGCCCCCCTTGCTGTCCCCTTCCCAGCTGCCCGGCGCAGGGGGCCCGACGTGCGGTGCGCGCTGGGGGTGCTCGCTTCTGGCAGCCTCGCCGTCGTGGTTGTAGCCCATGTTCCTCATGAGACGCCTTCTGCCGGGGGAACTGCCAGGTGGCCCCTGGCACACGGAGCATGATGGGCAGAGCGGCTTCTGAAGGCGTGTTGGGGGCAGGAGGTGTTTACTAGATGGGCGGCAGCAGCGTCGGGCAGCTGGAATAGGAGACAGAAACCAGGACGGCAGCTTTATGTCTGGGGATTCCCAGCGAGGTCCCGGGGTGGGGCGGGTGGGGGACCACCGCATTCAGAGGGGTCAGAGGGGGGACGAGGCTGTGGTGGGGGGTGCGCGTGAAGTCGAGTGTGTTGATACCTGGGTGGAGGGGTGGGCCTCGTCACGTGTCCTGAGGGCCGTGTGGATGGGGACTGACCCCTGATGGGCCCCGGCGGGGTCATTGGAGGTGGAGGGAAGGGCCCCACTGCAGGGCCTCAGGGAGGAGTGTCCTCCAGTCCTGTGCGTATGAGAAGAGAAAGCATAAAGCATCAACACCGGGGGTCTTGGTGAAGGGAGCTGTGGGCTGCAGGGCTGGTGTGGTGTGGTGGGAAGGGGTTGGCGTAGCCTGGGATGAGTCCGGTGAGCCTCTGTTCGCCTGGTGATGGCCCAGGAGACAGATGAAGACCCACACGCTCTTGTCACTGAGGAGAGGCTGAGAGGAGGAGGGTCCCGGAGCCTGGGCTGACCTAGGCTTGAAGGGTGGCCCTGGGAAGGGTCAGGAACCGAGGTACCAGGGTCATTTGGAAGGCAGTTTGGGGCTGAGGCCAGGAAGCTGAACAGAGGCGGGGCCTGGTCGGGCCCATGGAGCGGGGTCTGGGGTTAGGGGTCGCTCGTCAGCAGTAGGGCCAGGATGGTTGGCTGTCTCCATGGAAACAGGTGCATTCCATTTCCAGTGGATTCAAGACTTAGACGTGAAAGGACATTTAAACTCTCCGGAGAGCTTATGAGCTAAGGATCGCCAAGGATTTCTTAGCAAGGAGCACAAACCTTTAAAAACTTACACTGAAGAACCTTGGTTTGTTGGAAAGATGCCACAGAGAGTCGGAGCACCGCCATTTCCTATTTGCAGCACAAGGCTGGGTCTTACCGGTATTGACCATTTACTCGGACAGAGACCTGAATAGCTCTAGGAAGTTGAGTTGGTAGCTGAAGAACCTCTCCACAGGGAAAGCCCCAGACCCACATGGCTTCAGGGGTGAAGTTGCTGGTGAGTCCAAACATGTAAAGAATAAACCCTTCCCGTGCTACACAAGCTCTTGGCAGAAAGTTGAGAAGAGGATATTCTGAGATGAGCTGCCCCTGATGCCAAAACCAGGTGGATACGAGACAGCTACAGACCAGCATCTGTCCTGAACACAGGTGTGAAATTCTCAACAAGTTTCCAGTAAGTGAAATGCAGCTGTTCTGTAGAAAGGACAATACACTGTGACCTGGTGGGGTTTGTCCAAGGAATACAAAAAAATTAGTTAATGTAACGAGCACATGAACAGCCTCAAGAGAAAAACCATGTACGATCATTTCAGCAGATGCACAAAAAGCGCTTGGCAGAATTCAGCATCTCTCCTCAATTGAAAAGGTCTCTCAGCAAACGAGTGGGAGCGAACCTTCTCAACCCCACTTAAAGCAGCCAGAGTGGCCCCTGCGGTCACAGGATCCCTAACGGTAGCACGGGCGTCTGCTGTCACCACCGGTTCAGCATCGGACTGCGGGACTGGCCAGGATGGTTAGAGAAGAACAAGGAAAATCGCACAGAAGCGAAGCTATTCACGGGTGACGTGAGCACCTAAGAGGTCATCGCACTTGTTTGTACTAGTAACGAACAATCAAGCTGAAATTCTAAGAAGCACATCGCACGGCAGCATCCGGAAAATGAACTACTCGGGGAAAGTTTGAAAGTAGATACGAAGACCTGTACAGGATGCTGTAAAGTGTTGCTGAGGTAGATTAAAGCAGCAACTAAACGGAGAGCTTCACTGCACTCGCGGATGTGAAGACTCGGTGTTGGTAGGATGTTAATTCTCCGCAGCCGATCTGTGGATTCAACACCATCAAAATCCCAGCAGGCTTTGTTGTTGACATTGACAGACTTACTCTAAAACATATACGGAAATTCAGAGGACCTAGAATAGCCACGACGATGGAGAGAAGCAGGTTTGGCGTATCTGCGGATGGAATCGTGCACGGCGGTCAGAAGGAACACACCGTCATGTGGGTGAATCTCAGGGTGACGGAGCTCGAGCCATGTGATACCGTTTGTCAGAATTCCAGCAAACGAGGCTGTCGTGGCAGAAGGCAGGCCAGTGGGGTGGGGGTGGGGACGTGGGCACAAGGAAACCTTCAGGGTGACGATACTTCTCTGTCGGGTGGTGGTCGCTCCGTGGCTATGCACGTCTGCCGGACACATTTGCACAGGTGCGCTCGGGTGCAGGAGGCCCCTCGGAGAGCGAAGACGGTGACTGCAGGTGCCTGTCGCCTCGCCCAGAGCCCAAGACTGGCATGCGCAGTGTGGACACGGGACACGGATAGAAAAGTGGCCAAGCCTTCGGGGGAAAGCCAGTTACTCCCCTTCATGTAGGGTTTCGGTTTGCTTGTTTATTTTCTTTCCAGGAAGAGGAAATAACTCAGGAGGAAATTGACATACTCAGTGACGCCTGCTCGAAACTGAAGGGTCAGAAGAAATCTCTGACGAAAGAGAAGGAGGAGCTGGAGCTGCTGAAGGAGGACGTCCAGGACTACAGCGAGGTGCGGCGTGGGGGGAGGGGGGGCGGGGGCGGGGCTGAGGCTACACACAGAGTAAACCCAGGCTGCATCGCCCCGAGTATTCAGTGATGCCTCCGTCAGATAAGGGAAAAGCTGGCCAAATGGTCTTTGGAGAGAAAACTGAATTTAAGTAAATCTTATTCAGTAGCTTTTCTAGTCATCCCACTCTGTCACTTTCCCCCGGAATGCTGGCCATTCGCCCTTGTCGATGACACGCATATATCTTTTTAGTTTCTAAACACATGAAGGTATCAGATGAACAGTCTGGTCACTTGGTATATGAAATCTTATTTTGTTCATGATTCCCCAAAAGAGACTTCTTTCTCACACACTATTTATTTATTTATTTATTTTAAGATTGGTAAAAATAATCTGTTACTTTCTGAACTTTGTCGTGGCAGCCCTCTTGTGTGGGTTCTCCAGTCCCCACCTCACCTCCCGTTCTTCCCTGTAACGCTTGCTCCTAGGGAAAACCACAAGTTGGAATTTAAGAAGGCACTCACCATTCCTGGACTCTTTCACCGTCAGGAAGAAAGTCGGGGGTTCAGGACAGAGTTCATTTCCTTTGCTACAAAAACAGTGCTTGAGTTTGCAGTGAGAACCAATTTGCATGATAGACAGCAGTAAGCCTGCTGCTTCGTGGCCCCAGTTAATGGGACCGCTCCGCGCACAGCCTAGACCTTTCCACCTTGATGATGGAGTCTGGGTTAACCCAGTACTTCTGCAAGGTGAACTTAAGGTTTCTTTTTTAGTTTTAAGGCAGTCTTTTTACAAGCAAACAATTTTATTAGGACTTGCAGGAGATCAAGAAGGAACTTTCAAAGACTGGCAAAGAAATCTACGTGGAAGAGTCTAAAGCCAGCAAGAGGCTGACGAAGCGGGTGCAGCAGATGATCGGGCAGATCGACAGCCTGCTCACGCAGCTGGAGGCCGATCAGAAGGCTGGCAAGCTGGGCGTGGCCGCCGAGGGCTCGCCTGCAGGGTGAGTGTGCGACGCGGTTGCCGGGGGCCTGGAGCCCGGGGGGGCCCAGGGCCTTTCTGACCGGAGCGCGTTTCTCAGCTTTGGTGACCAGCTGCCCCGCCCTTCTGACCTAGCGGCTGCAGCCAGAACCCAGGTGTCCCCACTTCTCCACGACACTGTCACTGAAGCGGCCCCAAGTTGGGTCTTCCCTGCACGCGCGTGTGCTCACACACACAAGCGCACGCACACACGGTGCAGCGCTGTCAGCCCACGTCTGGAGGACCTGGGCTGCGGCTGCCTGCTCTCCCTGTGTCCACCGCCCCTCCCCCAGCTCTCTCCAGGCTGTTGTCACCGGTCCTTCCACAGTGTCCTTCGGATCACAGCTCCCTTGGGAACCACCAGCCTCTCCCTGTCCCTTCTCCCCTTCCTCCAGCCTCCTCCCTCTTCCTGAACCCCTACACACAGGCAACTCAATAATGACCCCCTGCGTGGGGGCCGGCTCTGCACTGGTGTGTCCCACATGCCTGGGACAGCGGCCAGCGGGGGCCAGTGTCGTGTGAGTGGCTGCCGGGCAAATGAAACCCCCCCAGGTGGTAGCGACTGACACTCGGCGCTCCCGTGGGCCAGACACCGCACCACGAGCGCCCATGTCTCCAGGGGGCAGGCAGGCGGGCTGGCTGCAGGGCCCCCGCTGTCCTCAGGTCAGCGGCCCTTCCCCCCGGGCAAGGCCAGTGTCCCCGCTTGGATTGACCTGCTGTGCTGTGTGGGCCCACTGCCCTCCACCTGGTCGGAGGGCAGTGTGGCCATACTCAGCCCCTCCCACCCTGACCAGGGCACAGGCAGGCCTGAGGGACCCACTGGCCTCGTCCCCACTGGAGAGGCCGGGCTCGCTGGGCGGCTGCGCACACACAGGAGACCCTGGACGGGGCGGTGGTTTCTGTTTCTGTGTCCAAGCTGGCTGGGTGTTCCCAGAGGACGGGGCGAGGGAGCTCTGGAGGGAGGGGCTGTCCAGGGCAGGTCTGACCCACGGGGCCCCAGTGAGGCTGTGGGGGGCGCCAGCTGTGCCGCATGCGGGCTGTGTTCCCCAGGGGGACCGTCATCAGCGTTGCTGAGCTCATCACTGCCATGAAGCAAATCAAGCACATTCCCGAAAACAAGCTCGTCAGCTTGGCCTCGGCCCTGGACGAAAATAAGGACGGCAAGGTCAACATCGACGACCTCGTCAAGGTGGGTCGTGGGGGTCTCGCTGGCAGCCTTTTCCACCTGTGCGTCCACCCGAGAGGCCCCTGGGGCTGGTCTTGCCCTCGCCGCAAACAGAGTGGAGTCAGGGCAGTGAGGCCGTCCGTCCAGAGCAGGCCACCGGCTCTTGCTTGGCCTCCCCTGGCCCAGCCCTGGCCGGGTCTGCGGAGCATGGTGTTGGGGGGGCTGGGCCATGGCAGCCCGGAGGGGACGCGTGTGGCCCTCGGGGCTGGGCCTCGGGACCCCTGGGGGTGGCCGGAGGCCTGAGAGGGTGCCGGGAGCTTGGGCAGCCCAGGCGACCTGCAAGGGGCTCCGCCTCCACAGGACGGCCGTGGGCTCTGGCGTTCCTGTGGAGAGCACGCCTTCGCCGGCAGCTCTCATGGCTCCAGGGTCTCTCCGGCCCGTCGGGGACTTTCCACTCAAACGTCTACCTAGAATGTCAGCGGACGTCACTCTGGTCGGGAGCGCGGCCTTCCCCGCTCGGGGGCCGAGCGCCATCACCCCGGCGGCAGCAGTGGCTGGGCGGGGCCCGTCGTCTGGGGCCCCTCCTTGGTGCCCACGGCGCTCTGCCCGAGCAGGGCCCGGCCCGGCAGCCTCGCTGTGTCGTCCATCCCACCTTCCTGCAGCCCTGCGACCCGAGGGAGGCACAGCTGGCGCCCTCACCTGGGCCCGCTCCCTGGCGGCTCATAGCCTGGGCTGGGGCTGTGGAGCCTGTTGGCTCCGTGCGGGTGGGGGTCTGGCCCTCAGAAGACCGGGGCAGATGGAGGACCCAGGGCCCCCGGCGGGACAGCGTGGCCTATGGGTGCCAAAGGCCATCCCAGCCTGGTGGCCGTGTGCCGTGTGCCCTCCGTGTCCTGAGGGGAGATTTCATGCTGTGAAGGGGCAGAGCCACCTCTGAGGCCCTCGTCCCTTCCCGTGTGTGCAGGTGATCGAGCTGGTGGACAAAGAAGACATCCACATCTCCACCAGCCAGGTGGCTGAGATTGTGGCCACGCTGGGGAAGGAGGAGAAGGTGGAGGAGAGGGAGAAGGCCAAGGAGAAGGCCGAGAAGGAGGCCGCAGAGGTGAAGAGTTAGGGCCCGCCGGCTCTCAGGTGCCTTGGTGGCCCTTTGTGCGTCTGCCGCGGCGGTCCTAACGTGACAGTTATTGCTTTGAAGTGATTCTTAGAGACAGATCTAATATTTTGTCTGTAATAAATCAGAGACTTCATAATCGGTAATTTTTAATTTCCATCATTCCACGAAGATTCAGCCAGTCTGGATCCCTGAACCCCTCCAGGGAGTCTGCTCTGGATTCACGCGGTGGCCCAGTGCTGCTGTGGTCCCAGCTGTGGCAGGCAAGCGTGCGGCCTGCCGGCAGCGGGGGTCGTGGCCCTGCACAGCCCCCTGGGCTCCTGAAGCGGCTCGGGCCTCCCCGCGTGTCCCCTGGCGGTGTCTGCTGCGGGAGGAGAGAGGACCGGCCGCGTGGACTCCCCGTGCCCACGGAGCCCCAGGCGTGGGATTGGAGTCGTGCAGACACAGCCGCCTCGGCCTGGAGAGGACGCTGCGTGAGTCGTGGGCCTGGATTCGCACAGATCAGTGTGAATAGGAGCCACTCGTGCGCGCTCCCAAGCTCACATCTGCAGCGAGTGAGCAACACGCCCGTCATCTCCGTGGCCTCTGGAGGGCCGCGTTCTCTGACGCGGATGTCAGGTCTCCTGGAAGTTCGCTCTGACGTGTGTATCCGAGCTCTTTCTTGAGTTCTCTTTGATTCTCACCTAACCCTAACCACTTAACTGGTACAGAATTTCCTCACATGACAGTCTGCCCACCTGAGTAAATCCAACGTAATTATGCCAGGAGAGGTGCTAATGAAGCCCTGGACAGTGAAGCATCTCGGGTGCAGTCATCTGTTGTGCTTTTAGGAAGTGTCCTCATTTGGGGTGTTCGGAGTGGGTGTCACCGCGTGTCCGGTGATGGGTCCACAACCGGCAGCTTGGGGAGGCCGGTGCTCCGTGGCGGGGGGGGCGGGGGTGCTGGGCGGCCTGCGGCCCCAGCTCTGTCCGGCTGCCCACGTGAAGGCTGGGTCAGGTACGGCAAGAACGTTCTTTGGGGGAAAACAGACATAGGAATCGGAAGACGTGGGCCTAGAGTGGCCAGATGAGCTGAGGGAGGACGACGACGAGATGATCGCTTCCAAGTTACTTGAAACTTTCTACCCAGCCACTAAAGAAGAAACTCGACAGCATAAGCTTCTGTATTCTCAGATGTAAACCTTCGTAAAGGGACAGTGGTTCTAAAGGGTTCCTCGTTCGGTTATTCAAGAGGCACGTTCCCCACGCTTAGTTGATACTTCCGAGTCCTCTCACACGTGTTTCAGTGGCCTGGTTTTCCGCTGCGGAAGCGTGCTTGCTCGTGAACTTCGTGGTAGCCGGCGTGCCGCGGATGGGGTCGTCCTTGCCGCCTCCGTCCTCACCTCGCTGCCTTCGCCAGGCGCCCGGGGCGTCCCCGTCGCTGCCATCGCACACCCACCCCGCATCCCCCCCGCCCTCCCGGATCGTGCGTGTCTGCGCCCCCAGTGCAGCGGGACCCTTCGCTGGTGTTTGTACCGTGGGCCACGGTCTGCTGCAGGCTTCCCCCTTCGCGTTGCTTGTTTTTACTGTCCTGAACTTTATTTATTGCCGCTGACAGGGGTGCCCGGGTGCAGGTGTATGGAACGCGGCTCTGGGAACGAGAGTCTTATGTGACGAGCGAGGCGTCAGGGCCGCCGTCTGTTGACTGAGTGCCCGGTGCCTGTGCCCGGCCTTCCCGAGCTTTCTCAAGAGGGCGCCTGTGTCCTCGGGATCTGTGACGTCCTCGGGATCTGTGACGCGGAATGGGAATTCTTCCTTCGCTCCACCTAAACACCGGTTTCTTCATTAGGGATTCAGGAAGTTGGCACGTGGCTTCCAGAGTCGCTTTGGAATATCCAAATCCAGACTTTGAGAAGGAAGGGCACCTGGTAACTTGCAGAGAAGAACCTCTAGGCAGTGCTCCTCACGGCGGGCCCTGGGCCGCTGGTGGCTCTGTCTGCGTGTCCGCCAGGGGCCCAGGGCCGGCTTGGCCTGAGGGCCGCCTCCTCGGGCTGTGTGTAAACACCTTTTTTAGAAATAGTGTTTTTATTAAAATATCAAATTCGTGTTCCTGTAACAGCTCAAAACCAGATTTGTGAACCGTGTGGCCCACCGGCAGTCAGGGCGGGAAATGGCAGAGCTGTCTGGGCGTCTGGTCCCAGCCTCGCGGCAGGAGAGCGTGACGAGAGGGCCTTCCAGCGCTCTGGTCCTGGCCTCTGGTGTCCCCTTGTGCTGTGACCGCGTGCCCTGCCCGTCCCCTCAGACTGTGCTGGTGACTAGGCACTCGAGTTGATGTAAGGAGAAGGTTGAATAAAGCGCTGTCGTGATGGCCTGTCTTCCCTGTGATGGTCTGTCTGTCAGGTCAGCGAGGCAGCCACTGCCTGACCAGGCTTTCCTCTCCCCGACCCTCAGAGGCCCCGGGGTGGGGGGTGGTCCCTGGTGGGCAGGGCTGGGACCCTGGCCAGCCCTAGGGGGTGGAATTCTGTTCTGAGAGACTGAGGGCCCCTGGGATCAGGGACAGCACTGCCTAAGGGCTGTGCCCTCCACTGTCTGAGGGGGCCCTCAGGAACTGCGGTCTCCCCGACACCAGGGCAGGGCCCAGAGAGCCGACGGGGTGTGCGGACCGGGGGCCAGCCCACAGCGCCCCCCCGCCCCGCACCCACTGCCTCTCCAGCCCTCATCTCTGGGCTCCAGGGGCAGGGGGGTCCCTACCCTGGGCAGAGAGCTGAGGCCCAGCTGGGAGGGCCGCCAGGCAGAGGGTCCTACCTCCCCATCCTCCCAGCGTGGACAGACCACCCCCCGTGAGCTGGGACGTCCAGCCTGTCTCAGGCGGCCTCACCCCTGCACCGGCCCCAGGTCCTGTGGGGGCTCCTTCTACCCTTGCTGAGCCCCGACCCCTTGCCCAGGGTCGTCCTCACCTGCACCCCATCTCTCCCTGAGCCTGGCCTTGGCCACAGTCTGCCCCAGGGATTCTGCGGGCTCGCACGTGGGTCGTGACCCGTGTGGAAGGGAGATGTCCCTGGGGGTGCAGGCGCGGGCAGGGGGCTGCTGGGCCTCAGTGGCTTCTGTCCAGGTTCATCTCACCCCCGGCAGGCACCCAGTCCCCTCATGCTGAGGACTGAGTGTGTCCACTGCACTTGGACCCTCCTCAGGCTGGGCCCCGGGAGAAGGTGGCCGGGGTCGGGGCCGTGCGAGTCTTCAGGTACCAGCCGGTGCCCCAGGATTCGAGGCTTCTCACTTCTGTGGTTCAGAAGGTCACATCGAGGGTCACCAAGGGCTCTGGCAAGGCTGACCCAGGGCGGGGGCGGGCAAGGGGGCTATATATAGTCCAGGGACACCACAGCCAACCTAAAGGGACGCTTCGGGCCAAAGTGAGGACAGAGTGAGTAGCAAAAAAAGACAGAATCGATCATAAACAAAAATCCACACACCCAGCTGATCCTCAGGAAAGTCTTTCCCTGCTGATGGAGATTCTTAAACAGCGAGAACAGGTGACAGGAAAGAATTGGGGACTACCCTGTTTTCTCAGGAGGAAATAGAGCCCATCCCAGGAAGCTCTTCAGGGAGAATTCCAGGTGGTGGACAGACGGGAGAAACGCTGGAACCCACCCGGATGGCTACCCTGGGGTCACGGGGGTGGGGAGCTGGGTGTGCGGGGCCGCTGGCTGTGTGCCCCAGGCACTGCCCCAGACACCCAGCCGGGGAAGTCTCATGACCCCCCACAGGAGCCGCCAGCACGTCCATGGCCATCCCCCTCCAAAAGCCACACGTAGCGGGAGGAGGGACAGCCAGATGGGGTCCTGATTTAAAACCTTTAAAACCTGCATCAACTGCGGTGGGGGGGCGACTGGGGACGTTCTGTTCCCGGTGGCGTCACGTGTTTTTACACGTGGTGATGCGGACCCCTGAAGACCATGGGGCCGAGAGTGTATTCAGGCACCCGCCTGGGGAAGAGGACACCGAGAGGTCGCTGTCCAGCCTGGCGACACTGCAGGGTGGGAACAAGATTCCGGAGGCCAGGGGGCCAGGACAGAGGTGCAGACGCACATACCAGGCGAGTCACCCCAGGCCGCGAGGGGAAGGCAGAGGGCAAGGCCGGACCTAGAGGTCCGAGAATGGGGGCTCCGGACCCTCTGAGGGCGGGCGGAGTGTTGGCGACTGGCTCCCTAAGCCCCGCAGCAGCCCGCCCCCGGGCCTGGGCCGGACCCCACCGGCCCTGGGGCTCTGAGAAGACGCCGGGCCGCGGGTGGAGGCGGGGCCGAGGTGGGGGGCGGGGCCGGGCGGGGCAGTATTGAGGGGGGCGGGGCCAGGCGGGTGAGGGGGCGGGGCAGTATTGAGGAGGGGCGGGGCTGGGCGGGGAGGTTCCGGGGAGGACTGAGCAGCTCCTCTGTCGGGCCCCCCAACCTGCCCACCTGGGCCCGTCCCTCTCCGGCCAGCGCCCCCGCCCCGGGTCTCCGTCCGGTGTCCCGGAAAGCCGCGCCTCACCCGCAGCCAGTCCACTCGGTGTCCAGAGCGCGCACCCGGAGCCCAGCCGGGTTCAGGCAGGACAGAGGCCGGGGGCAGAGCTGGGGCTCGGCCCGGCCAGCGCTAGAGGGCCCCGCACCACGCCCGCACTGCGCCCGCCTCGCCGCCTCCCCGCCTCCTGGCCTTGGCCTCTCTCCAGACTCTGGCCTTCGCTGGCCTCCTTGCCATCCCCGTCACTATCGCCGCGTGTCTCCCGAGAGTTGGACACAAACACGGGGTCTCTGGCAGGCTGGAGGGGCTTGGGGGCCGGGAGCGCTTTCCCGAGTTGGGTCAGGTATTGGGCGGCATCGTTATCCAGAACCAAGCTCCTAGCAACCTCCCCGGCTCTCCAGAAAGAGGCCCCAGAAACCCCCTCAGTTGGAAGGTGAGTTGGACACAGCAATAAGGGGAGCGAGTTTCTTAGAAGCCACAGTAAAAGTTCACACCGTCCAAGACCGTGAGGCACGAGGGACAGAGGGAGGGGCACCAGGTGGCAAAGCAGGGGCTGGGGGGGAGGGACAGCCAGCCCTGGGCAGCGCTGGGTCCCAGGGAGGGCGTGAGTCTGCATAGCCACCTGTCCCTGAATCCACCCGAGTCCCCCAGTTGGCCTGGGCACTGCTGCCTCCTCCACGAAGCCTTCCCAGACTTACTCCCACCACTGCTGGGTGGGTGCCCTGCTCGGTCTTCCCTCTCCCTCAGGCTGTGAACTGTGCAGTAGACGGGCCCAGATGCTGTCACTGGGTCCTCAGCACCCCAACGAGCTGAGCATCAGCGTGCAGCACCTGCCCAAAGTTGAAGGAGTGGCGGTGGCGGAGCGCAGGGGGCAATGGTGGGGCCCAAGGCGGGTGCCAGGCCCAGGAGGGGGTGGGAAGCCAGCTAGGAGCAGGAGTGTGGCCAGGAGTGCAGACGGCTGACTCAGGGCGCCAGGTGAGGGCTTGGTTTACATGGGGCTCCATGGGGGGGACCCACCTAGAAACGTCCCCCTCCCCCAGCTGACAGGGTAGGCAGACACCAGGGGGCAGGGTGAGGAGAGGGAGGCCTTGGAACCAGCAACAGTTACCTGGATGTGACCCTCAGGGCCCCTGAACTCCACAAGCTGGGGGCAGATAGGGGATGGGCAGGCCCAGAGGATTTCCCCATTGCCTTCTCCCACAAACACATCACCTGCATTCCCTGCCCTTGGAGACCCCCGACCAAGGCAGTGAAGACCACTGGTGACCCTGAGGTTCCGCCCTGCCAGCGTCGGGCCCCTGTGCAGCTGGGCACACCGGATCACCCTCACCCTAGCTCTGCCCAGGACACATCGTCTCTGAGCCAAAGATCTGGGCTGGAAAGCCTTGGAGAGCGCAAGACCCAGGCAGCCAGTCTAGTCTAGGGCCCCCACCCCTGCAGCTGTTGCTCCAGCAGCAACTAGTGACCCCTCCCTCCTCGGGGGACAGATGACAGGACTTGTCCCAGGTGGGCAGTGAGTACCCGGGAGCTGCCCGGGACTCCAGGACAGGAGACAAGAAAGCATGGATCTGAACCAGTTGTCTGTTTATTTTTTGGAAAGCACGTCTGCTGGTTTGGGCCAACACCTTTGGCCCCCACAAGGCTGGGGGCCCTGAGAACCGAGACCACCCTGAGCCCGCTGACAAGCAGAGAACAGCCGCCCAAACTCAGGGCCATTAACAGTACAAAAAGTAACAAAACTGAATTTGTGGCTTTCTCTCCCGAGCTTTGAAAGGTAGCAGTCCGGGCTACAAAAGTCTAGAAGCGTTGCGTAAGAAGTGTTAAATCTAGAGCAAATACGTCTTGTAAAAACTCAATAAATTATAGATATAGAGATATATAAACCTGTAACATCTAATAACATCTGAACCTGCACGCAGGGCTGCCCCCCGCCCCGAAACTGCCTCCCCGCCTGGAACACATGGCAATTAGAAGAACCTGTATGAAGATACCAGCTTGCTTTGAAGTCTAAAAAACTAAATCTCCTAAAGAAAAATCCTATCGAAATCTACTTCTCCTGCAAAAGAAGGCCAAAGGAAATGAAATATCCGCTCGGAATCATCTCGAACTATTAACGACCCTTTAGGGTGCCAGGGGGCTGGCTCTGGCCTTGGGGTGTGGGCTGGACACACCCTCGGCAATGCCCCTAAACAAAGCATAAACCATCTCACTGTTAATAAGTTAAAACTTAAGCCTCTGCCGTGCAGCTGGCTGAACGCTAGGAGCCTGGGGAGTGACGGGGACGCAGGCTCTGGGGGTCGATACATAGCTTTACAGACACACAGGTCCAGGAACAATTTTTAAAACAAAACTGCGGTGCCAGAAAAGCCCCTCCAACCTCTGCTGGTTTTTGCGTCTCAACAGCGAGCCCCCAGGGCGCCTCGCTCGACTAGGGCACCCCGGCCCCTGCACCCTCAGGGCCCCGTGCCTCAGTTGTACCAGCCTGCCTCTTCCATATAGATATTTATATATATATGTATGTGTATATCATATACACAGCATCTATTTATATAAATGTACACTCATTTCTGGAATAAACCTTTCGGATAGAAGTTAAAGGCTCCCGCCTTCAGGTACCCGTAATTTCAGTCTCTGAGGGTCAAGGTGGGAAGTGGGGAGGCCTGGAGGTGGGGAGCCGCTAACACTCACCCCAGGCGCAAGGTGCCACTTGGGTGGGAGGTGTGCCACATGGGGGCTTCCCTGTAGGCTCAGCTTGGGCACTTGTGGGGGGGGCCTCAGCCCACTCTGGACACTGGAGCCCGGCCCGCCCCGATGCTCCCTGTGGGGTGGCAGCGGGGGTCAGGGGAGCCTGGGGAGGGGCCCGGCTCCCTGCCCTGAGGGGCCCCACGGGAGGAGCCCCTTACATTCTACGTCCGGTCCACCGGTGCTGCCGGCCCAGGTGGCCAGGAGGTCACCGTACAGCAGGGCGGGCACGCCGGGGACCCCGAGCACACACGAGTGCACACATGCACACATGTGGAAGTTGTCTGTCCATCTGTCCACCTGTTCCAGGTCTTGAGCCCAGGCCGGTGAGACCCGTTGGTCACGGCACACCAGCGGCAGCACGGCAGGCTGGGGTCCGCTCTCACGTTGATGGGGGCTTGGCCCGCAGGCCGCGGCCCTTCACGTCCGCGAGCCCCCGCTGCCTGGCGGGGCCGGGGGCAGCAGGTCATGGGCGAACACGGAGTCGTCCCCTGAGGAGCCGGAGCTGGGGGTGTCCTGGCCGCCCGGCGAGTACTGCTCGAAGGGCACCGACAGGTCGAGGTACTCCTGCGGGCGGGCCAGGGTTGTGGTCAGTGCTACGCCACCTCCCACGCCCGAGCTGTCCAGGCCCGGGGCGGGGGGTGGGCGGGGGGCGGCAGTGGGGCCCGCACTCACGTCGGTGGATGTAACGGTGAGCACGCGGTCCAGGTCTTCCACCAGCTGCTTGAAGGTGGGCCTCTGGGAGGGCACGGCGTGCCAGCACTCACGCATGATCATGTACCTGCGGGCGGCACTCAGGTGGGCCCTGCCCTGCGCCCGCACACCGTGCCAGTCCCCCTCCCTTGGGAACAGCCTCGAGGCCGGCCCTCCCCCTGCCCGGGGGCGGGGCTCAGTGGGGGCCCAGCGGGGTCCGAGGTGACAGGCGGGTGCGCGCGCTCACAGATCGTGCGTGCAGTTGGCCGGCTTGTCCATGCGGTGGCCTTCCTTCAGCAGCTTGAAGAGCTCCTCCACGGGGATGCCGGGGTACGGCGAGCCCCCCAGCGTGAAGATCTCCCAGAGCAGGACACCGAAGGACCAGCTGTGGGCGGCGGGGGCGCGGCACCGTCAGCCCACCCTGCCGCCCGCGGTCCCCCGTGCGTGCGGAAGCCCCAGGACAGACCCCAGTGGGGTGCAGGGGGCTACCGATGGTGGCCGGCTCTGCCCCACAGCTCCCCGGCCCCTGCCCTGGTGTGGCCTGTGCCCCGCCCAGCTCCCCACCCCACCCCCGCCCGGGTCTGGGGGCCACATACACGTCACTCTGGTGGGTGTAGACGCGGTCAAACAAGGCCTCGGGCGCCATCCACTTCACGGGCAGGCGGCCCTGGGAGGAGGAACGGGGCTTGTTGACCGCCAGGCGCCCTCCCGGCTTGAGTCCCCCACCCTCCCCAGGCCGGGCTCACATTGGTGGTCTTCTTGTAGTAGTCGAGGTTGTGCACGTCGCGGGCCAGGCCAAAGTCCGCGATCTTCATCACGTTGTCCTCGGTCACCAGCACGTTGCGGGCGGCCAGGTCCCTGTGGATGCACTGGGGACAGGACCGGGGTTGAGGCGGTCGCCACCGGCTGCTCCCTCCGCCCCCCCGCCGGCCCGGCCCCGCCAGTGCTCACCTTCTGCGAGGCGAGGTACTCCATGCCCCGCGCCACCTGGTAGGCGCAGGAAACGAGGTCCTTGAAGGTGAGCTGCTCCTCGGGCAGCCGGCAAGTGTCGAAGGAGTAGTCCGTGCCCGGGGGCCGCCGCGCCCGCAGGTACTCCCGCAGGTTGCCCTTGGCCGCGTACTCCACCAGCACGTACAGGGGCCCTGCGAGCACCGGGGTCTCAGAGGGGGCTGCACCTGGGGGCCGCCCGCCGCCCGCCACGGGCCCAGCACCCACCGCCCTGCGTGCAGGCGCCCAGCAGGTTGATGATGTTCTTGTGTTTCCCGATCATCTTCATCATCTCCATCTCGGACACCAGGTCCGACAGGTCCTTATCTGTGGCGTCATCTGTGCGGGGAGGGGGTTTTGTCAGGCTGGGCCGCCCCAGCCTTGTCCAGGCTCCCCTCGCCACGTCCCTCCCTCACCTTTCAGCATCTTCACCGCCACCGTGACGGGCTTGGCAGCCCGGTCCTTGTCGATGCCGATAGCCTCCGCCATGACCACCTGGCCGAAGCAGCCCTCCCCGAGAGGCTTGCCCAGAGTCAGCCTGGCGGCAAAAGCAGAGAAGCGATGAGCACGCCCGCCCGCTTGAGGCACTGTCCCAGGCAGCCTGAGGTGCAGTGCCACCGCCTCCAGGAAGCCCACCACCCTCGCCCCGGCGACCGTGCTCGTGCTGGTGGAGGACCTTACCCCCACCCCCCCCACCCCGGCCTCTGGGCCGGTGAGAGCACTTCCTGGGGCGGGTCCTCCCCGCCACGCCCCAGCCCCATCTCCGGCAGTGGCCTACCTGATTCCCATCTGAATGCAGCCGGGTCTGAGTGGGGCCCCTCCCCACCACCGGCCCCCACCGTGTGTGCGCCCCCCGCCCCCCCGGGCCAGGGCCCCAGGCCTTCGCACACCACTGACCGGGCCCGGGACAGCTCCCACTTAGGGTCGGCGGGCAGCTCGAGCTCAGAGACGTTGGCCAGCGCGGGGCCCTCCCCCGAGGACAGCCGGGCGATCCGCACCAGCGGCGTGTTGGAGCTCATGGACGAGCTGGACTCCAAGGACACCTGCTTGGGTCAGCAGGGGCAGGTTGGTGCTGCGGGGCCGCACGGCCGGGGCGCGGGGGCAAGGGTGCGGCCCCCTCGGACCGTAGGCTGAGGCCAGGCCTGGGATGGCTGCCTGACTCCTGCACAACACTGAGCGAAGACTTCTAACATGCTCTGTGCCCAGAGTGACCCGGCTCTGTGCGGTGACCACAGAGACCACTGAGGGCTCGGCGCCCCCCACAGCAGAAGGGCTGTCCCCGGGCAGGCCCCAGGCCCCAGGCCTTGACACTAGGAAGGGGACTGAGCGTGGGAGCCCGGGAGGCCGGGGCAGGGGCACGGGCGGCTCGGAACCTGGTATCTACTTTCTGTTACCTGTCGCTTGAGCGGGAAGCGGGAGACCTTGTGCACGGCGGGCGAGCCCAGGCCCTTCTTGGGGGGGCTGCGCAGGCGGCAGAGGGTCACAGCGGCCACCACCAGGATGAAGAGGAGGAAGCCCACCCCGTAGCTGAGGACACCTGCGTACACACTGCCAGCCTCACCAGCCTCCACCAGCTCCTCCTCAGCTGCAAAGACACGGGCGTTGGGGGCCTGGCCCAGCCTCCCAGGAGCCCCCGCGGGCCGCCCTGGGCCGGGCCGGGGGCTCAGCTCCCCTGGTGCGAGCGCTGAGGCCTGAAGGGCCTACTCGTTGAAGGTCCAGCAGCCAGAAATGCCTGGGCCAGGAGGGGCAGACCCAGGACAGAAAGAGCCCAGCAGAGCCGGCGGCACCCTCACCCGCCACCCGGGAGACACCAAAGCCACCGTATCGGCTGCGGGGGACCCCGTTGGGATGGGGCGCTCGAGGGAGGCCCTCTGGGCCAAGACAGGGCCGTGTGGGCTCTGTCCCCATACCGGGCACAGGGCCTGGCTCGAGGGCTCTGCGGTCCCCTGCCTGTCCCCGATGGCGTTGGCGTGTCCCGAGCTGCAGCCCCGAGAGGACAGGCGCAGAGCGAGCGCAGCAGGAGCTGGTACCTGGCAGCACCACCAGCCACGCAGAGTGATGGGAAAACCCGATAGAATTGCCCGCCAGACACGTGTACTCCCCCGCGTCCTCAAAGGTGACATTGCGCAAGGACAGAACCTCTAGCTCCTTGTCGGTGGTGTTAGCGCCCGCCGTCTACAAAGAAAGAACAGAGCGCGATAGGAGAGCGCCAGCACCTCCCGCGGGCACCACAGCCAGAGTCCACGCGGCGACGATCCAGCCAGGCTGCAAGGAAAACGCCGCCACCACCACCACGGCCATGGCCACGGCGGCCGAGGGCCCCCTGCCTCGTGCGTCCACACCGAGCCTGAAGCCAGTCCCTCCACCGGCAAGTCCTCTGTCCCAGGTGAGCCAGGCGTGCGACCGGCAGCACAGCAGGAGGGGTTAGCGCGCACCAGGAGGGGAGGCGGGCGGGCAGGCGACAAAGATGGGCAGGAAGTGAGCAGCAGCGGGAGCAGGGGCCAGAGAGAGGGATGGAGGGAGAGCGCGAGAGCCAGAGCAGCGGAAGATGGGCTCCGGCCCGGCCTCGGGGCTGAGGTCCTCCGGGCAGGGGGGTGGGGGGAGGAGTGCGCACGGGGGTGCAGGCGGGTCGGCACAGGCCACAGGGGCTCAGAGCAGGCGGTCACGGCGGAGGCCAGAGAGGCGGCGGCGCAGATGTGGCCACGCCAGGAGCAGAGTGTGAGCCGGGGACGGGGCACGAGCGGCGGGGCGTGCGGGTGGGCGCAGGGCCAGGGCGTCGGAGCTGGAGCTCGGCGTGCCAGGCAGGCGTGGGACAGAGTTGTTACCTGCTTGGGGCCCGTGAACACGCAGCCAAAAGGCCTTCTCAGCCACGCCTATGAAATTGGAGGCTCGACAGAGGTACTCGCCCCCGTCGCGCTCGGACACATTGGCCAGGCGGAGGCGCGCGTCGGCCTCCACACTCTCACTGATCCACGACTGCAGGGACAAGAGACCCGGCTCAGGCGCGGAAGCCCCGCCGGGCATGGAAGTGGCCGCGCAGGAGCGGGCCTGTCTAGACCCCAGGCTCTGAGGCTCTGAGACCCCCAAGGCACGGATGGGCGGACTAGGCTGTGCCAGCTAGGAAGGCTGCCTGGAGGCGGCTGTCGTCTCCGCGGATGCGCCTTCCCCTCATCCACCCCAACAGCCCGGAGCGCAGCCCTGGCTGGTGGCGCTCAGAGAGGCCCTCCCAGGGCACTGGAGCTGCCCACCGCGGGGGCCCCGGCTGCCACACGGCTGGGCCGAGAGCACCCGGCACCGCCCCGCGGCTAGTCTGGACCCCTGCTCCCGCCCCGCAGGCCCATCTCGTCTCTAAACAGATGTTTCTCTTTGGGCTGCAAGTGTCGCAATCACCCCAACTCGGGGGGCCCCCACCCCCGGGGCCGTGGGAACAAAGCTCAGGCGGTCCTGCCCTGAGGGCCCAGTGAGGTGGGCGGGTGGCCGTCTGAAGGCAGACAAGGGCGCAAGGACACAGGGCTCACTGTAGGTCCTGGCGTGCTGGGCTGGGCCCCACCTCCCGAGCCGACCCCCCCGCTGCTTCTCCCCGCAGGTCCAAAGCCTGTGCCCCGACCCCCGTCCCTTAAACACGACAGGCCTCCTGCCTGGGATGCCCTCCCTGTCCCCGGCGAAAGGGGCCCCCGCGGGGCCGGGCCTGATGGCTCACCTGCAAGGAGTCCCCCGCCCCCAGCCCGCCTGCCCCACCCAGCCAGCGGCGCGGCAGGGCCCACCTTGAGCACCGTGACATAGGGTGTGCCGTCGGGCCCCACTTTGCTGCCGTTCACCTCCACGTGCTTGAGCCACTGGATGTGGGGCTGCGCGTCGCTGTACACCTTGCAGTGGAATTCCACGTCGCTGCCCAGCACCGCTGTCTGGTTGGCGGGCAGCCCCGCCTGCAGGATGGGCCGGTGCGGGGAGCGCTCTGCGGGACAGGGGGCGCTCAGAGGCTGCCTGACCCGCGCCCGCTTGCCGCCCGCACCCGCCAGCCCGGGCCTCACCCAGCACGTCCAGAGTGTACGTCTGCCGGATGCTGCCGAACTTGTTCTCCACGACGCACGTGTAGTTGCCGCGGTCCGAAGGCACCACGCTCTCCATGACCAGGCTCCACTGCTGGTGCCGCAGCTGCAGGTGGACACGGGTGAGCGGACGGCGGGCTGTGCCCTGCTGGCCGGCACCGAGGCCCCAGCGCCCCCCGCCGGGCCCACCTTGATGCCCCCGATGCGGTGCTCGCCTCGGAACTCCTTGCCGTTCTTCAGCCAGGAGATAGACGGGGTGGGGTTGCCGGCGGCTGGGCAGCGGAAGCGAACCGTGTTGGCCGCCGGCACCGCCAGCAGCTTCTTGTCCATCCGCTCGGGCCGTGTCCAGTAAGGGGCCCCTGCTGGCAGAAGGGCGCGGGAAGGCTGTGACCAGGGTGGGAGTAGAGGCCTGCCTGCCCCGCGCCAGCCTCAGTCTCCCCTCCTGTGTAGGAAAGGTCGGCCTTTTGAAGACCCCTGCTTGGGCTGGACGAGCCTTCGGTGGCCTCAGGTGGCCACCTCCTGGCATTCAAAAGCCAGGTCCCCTCCCTTCCCGTCCACTTCCCTCAAGCACCTCCTCCAGCCGAGAGGACCCCGGGCGCCACACCACGGCCCAGGAGCCTTCACGACGCAAAGGTGTCCTCCCAGGGGAGCACCCACCCACCCAGGCAGGCCCACCAGAGGGGAGACGCAGCCCGCAGAGGGACCAGGTCACAGCGGGCTAGGAAGCCCGGCTGCATGCACGGGCAGGGCCAGGCCTCGGGAGCTCACCAGGAGGCAAGACCCAGCCACCCGCAGAACCCGGAGCCTTGAGACCGGCCAGGAGCCACTCTCCACACCATGGGCGCCAGGTGGGGACGCGGTGAAAGGGTGTCTGGGAGGCCCTGCTCCCCCATCCTGTTTTCCAGGACCGTCCCACCCCCACCCTCACAGCCCAACTGGCTTTTCTCCCTTGGGGCTGGGGTGAGGCTGCATTCCCACCACGGGGAGGCTGGGTGGGTGTCCCCAGGAGGGAGGGAGCCTTTCCCCGCGACCCTGCTGCCATCCGTGCAGCCACCTCCGAGAGGGTGCCGAAGCCCGGGTGGGGAGCAGTGTGGGCAGGCGCCGGGGGTGGCGCCTCCAGAGCTCTCGGGGCCGGTGTCAGACACCCCAGGGAGCCCGGCAGGGAGGGGCCGTTCCCTGGGACTGGAGACCACGATGCCTTCAGGAAGGCAGCTCTGCCAGCAGCCCTGCTGCGTGGCCCTGAGCCCACTCAGGAAGAAGAACGCCAACCCCCTGCCTGGGACGGCCAGGGCGAGCGGGACACACAGGGGACAGGCGGGAGGCGGCGGGGCGCCCGCCGGGCCCTCACCCCCGTCCCGCATCTCGGGGCATCTCAAACTCAGCTCCTCCAAAACCAGACGCCACCTCCCTGAGCCGGCCCCCCGCCCGCTGGGCAAAGCCCTTGCTGCTCACTGTTCCAGGCGCTGTCACCTCAGCCTGTCACCGGAAAGCACCGCGCAGCCCCTTCACAGTGATATGCCGGGACCTGCTGTCCCTGCTGCTCAGCGCCACCCCCCCCCCCCCCGCACTGTCTCAGTCGCCCCCCACCGGCCCTAACCCCTCTGTCCGCTGCCGCCTGCCCTGTCTCAGTCACACGTGGGACGGGCCACCTCGCCCACAGGCCTCACTGCCCCGGCCCCGGCCACACCGGCCCCCCGGCTGCTCCTGGAGCCCCGGGCCCCAGTCCCCTCCCCACAGCACGGTGCCCCATCCCACCCGTCACCTGCCACCCGGAGCCCAGAGCTGGGCACGCATTGCCGCCACCCCACACTAAGGGGCCCCCACGGAGGTGGCCCCCAGACCTCGGTCTCTCCCCTGCCTGGTGAGCAGGGCCCCAGTGGGAGGTCGGTCCCCAGCCCTGGGCAGCCCCGCGCGCCTGGAACCCGGCCTCACCTGTGTCTTCAGCTTCGTCTTCCCCATCTTCATCGTCTCCTGAGGACGGAGCATCTGTAGCGCAGGCGAGAGGGAAATGTGGGAGGTGGCCCTGCAGCCAGGCAGGGGCCCCTCCCTCCGACGGCGCCTCCGGGGGCCTCCCCTCCCCCAAGGCCACCAGGACCCTCGGGAGCGTCGTGGGCCCCAGCAGGCCCTACCTGTCACGCGCACGGTGAAGTGGCACAGGACACTCTGCGTGAGGCGCTGGCGGCAGCTGTAGGCCCCGGCGTCCTCATGGGAGGCGTTGAGCACCTGCAGCCGCTGCGGCCCCACCAGGATGCGGTCTGAGGGCGCCAGCCCCACGCCGTCCTTCACCCAGACCGTGGGCCCTGAGGGAGCCCCCGCAGGCCAGTGGCAGCTCAGCTCCACGGTGTCCCCGCTGCCAAAGACCAGCTCCTGCTGGCCAGGCTCAGGGCCCGGGACCTCTGCGGGCAAGATGGGGGCCCGTGAGGCAGGCGCCCCCCAAACCAGGGGCACCGGGGGGAGGCTGGGGCCTGTGGGGGCTGAGGTGGGCCCAGGAGACGGAAGAGCCTGTGGTCCTGCCGACTGTCCCACAGGGCCGGGCGCAGGCACTGTTCGTAGTGCCACCAGGTCTCCGTCCCGAGGACGACCCTGCTGTGGTAGCGCTTATGTAGAGGACACGCGAGGAAGTGGGAGGGGCCGCTCCAGTCCAGCACTGTCTGTAGACACGGAACACTCCAGTTTCAGAGCGTCCAATTTTCCTTTGATTCTTTTCAGTGATTTAGAAATGCAGCATCCGCTCCGACCTCACGGGCAGCAGCGAAGCAGGAGGTGGGCGTGCTGTGTTTGGCCGACCTCAGCTAAAACAGAGGCTCGGAGGTGGGGACGAGCGGGGTAGTGACAAGACAATTCATCCCAGGAGGGGGTGCCCACCTGGTGCCCCCCCACCCCTCATCTTGGCTTCAAAACCAGTTCGGGACCTGCCCAGCCCCAGAAGGGAGCGCCGCAGTCAGACAACACTCCCAAGCCTTCCAGAAGAGCCCCAAGCTGATGCCGGCAAGGCCAGCCCAGAGTGGAGGCTCTCAGGGGCATGGACAGCCTGAACCCCGACTCAGACTACACCTCCGCAGTAAATCAGAGAGAACACATACCCAGAAGGAGGCTAGAAATACACAGACGTGGTACCAGTTGTGGCCAGTGGGGTGAGGGGACCTAGGACCCCTCATCTTACAGATGGACACAGGCGAGGGGAGGAAGACCGCAGACTCGGCTGGCGGCGAGGCCAGAGCAGGCACCGCCAGGCCAGGCTGAGGAGGCCCGGCCCACCTCTCCCCGCAGGTGCCGAGAAGTCGGGGTGGAGGGTCCTTGCCGAGGGCGCATGTCCACTGTGGCCCCTGCGCCCCTCCCCTGACCAGTGGCTGTCCAGATCCCAAGGGGCCAACAAGGCCTGGGACCCAGGGGCTGACCAGCCCCCCCAGGCCTCCCTGCCAGAGCTGGGCAATGCACGGCGCAGGCAGGCAGCCTGGGCTTTGGGCCCGGGACAGGGGTGGGTGGTCCCACCACGCAGACCCAGCTGGGTCGGTCACACCGTTACTTGTCATTCTGCCGACGCACGGCCTAGATTCGAGGGCCCAGCTGCCCGTTCTGGCCACGCCAGTCCCTGGCTCCTCTGACGGGCCCCATTCTGCCCCCCACCTCAGGAGGTTCCACAAGCTCGGCGCCCACCAGAAGGGTCCCTGAAGTGCCCATGGGGTCTGCATTCCCAGGGTCCCCACAGTCAGGGGGCTCCTGGCTTGACTTTCAGACCCCCAGTCCCGGCCACAGTGTTATGTGGGGACCACCCAGTGCCGGGAGCCGGCTGAGGCCCCCCAGAAGGCCGAGAACAGGCTGGCTGCGGCTGCCTCAGCCCCAGGCCCTGGCCCAAGGGCAACAGTGGTTGGTTCCGGTTTGGTCTGGGTGGCAAAGGCAGGTCAAGCCATCCGCACAAGTATTCGCTTCAACCTGGTCCAGCAGGGGGCTGGGAGGACCCAGCACTCCGCCGAGGGCCAGCCCCGGACCTGCCCAGGACCCTGCTCCACTAGGTGGCCGTAGAGGCCGGGGACCTCCGGACCAGGGCAGGGACGGCAGTAGCACCTCCACTTCCTGCAGATCCAATCCACTCCGCGCCACAGAGGACCCGGGGGAGACCAGGCAACGCCAAGGCGGGGGCGGCGGTGGTGTCAGGCGGGGGGACACAGAGTGACGGGCAGGGCCCGAGGGGGCACTCTGCCTAGGGGCTGTGGGCTACTCAGCTCCCACCACAATGGCCTCAGGAAGGAGGCTTTCTTGATCAACAAAAGGGGGCCCGTCCACACCCACACAGGCACTGGCGCCACACACGTGGGAAGACAAATGTTCTCTGTGCCATGGTGGGTGCCCACGTGCCATGCGGGGGTGGGCAGAGGTGGAATGTCCGCCCCCGTGGGTCCCACAGCACCTGTTCCAGCCTGCACCCCCGCCAAAGGCCTGAGCTCGGTGAGGGGGCCGCCAAGGGGTACTGTGTCCTGGAGGGGCCAAGCCGGGCCTTCGGGCACGTCTCCCAGGCCCAGAATCCTCCTGAATCTGCCACTCACGGGCCCCGTGACTCAGTTTCCCCCACTGGCAGGCCAGGGGGGCCACCACAAGCAGTTAAAGCACTGGAGCCGGTGAAAATAGGGGGCGCGAGACCCCCCTGCCCCAGGGCTACACCCCAGGATTGATGTCCACCAGGCCGCAGCCGGAGTGGTGCCAGCCTGCTCCAGAGGGCTGCGAGCCCTGCTGGCGGAACTCGCTCCCGGTTTGGGGTCACTACAGTTGAGACCCGCTCAATGCATGTGGGGTGTGCAGGGGTCGGGCCACCCTCCGTGAGAGGGACCTGGAGGAGACCCCAGGGAACAAGCATCAAATCCAGACCCGATTCAGAGGAGGCGCCTGGAGCTGACGACGGAGGAAGAGCAAAGCCCTCTGGCTCTGGATGTGGGTGAAGGTCTCTGATGCCAGGTACATGCTTTAAATAGCCGGGAGGCGCGCCCCAAAGGGACCGTGAAGTCATGGCCTTCCTGCCTCCCCAGTCCCCTCCCCACCCGGAAACAATATGAAAAGTTTCGTAACAAAGTGAGGAAAAGAAAGGGGTGGGATCCAGAGGCCTGGCGGGCTAATGAGGGCTTACAGGATTATCCAGCCTAATCCTCCAGCAACCCTTCCGTTATCCCGCACAGGCGAGGAAACTGAGGCTGCAGGAAAGCAACCAGAACCAGGGTGGGCAGCCAGCAGCCTCGGGCCCAGCAGGGCCTGGGGTCAGGGAGCCCCCCCGGTCTCCCAGCCTGAAGAGGCTCCTCACCTTTCATTCACTTGTAAATCACTCAGGCCGGCCTGGCCACCCGCTCCCCCAAACCGGTACCTGGGCAGACGCCCCGCCTACCTCCTCAAGGAGACCCCTAGCTCCCCTCTAGGTTCAACTGTAAAATGGGGCGCACCAGGCCCCAGATAGGGCCCCAGGTGGGACTTGAGGGCCTGGGGGGGCGGGGGCACCTTTGACTCAGTGCACGGGCCGTCTGCCCAGGTACCGGTTTGGAAAAAAAAAAAAAAAACGAATACAACACGACGCTCTTCCGATCTCTCGGCCGAAACCGGGGGAGGAGCGGGGGGGGGGGGGGGCCGCCCGCGCCTCCCCGGGAAGTCCCCCCCCCCCCGGGGCCCCCCCCGGGCGGGGGGGGGGGGGCACCCATCAACCTTCCTGCCTGGCGGGGGCCCCCGCCAGTGGCTTCGTGCGGAGATGGAGGCCGCCCTGGCGGGGCCTGGGGTGGCCAGGGCAGTCCAGCGGCGGACACCTTCCCCAGTGTCCGTGACCCCTGCCCGCTCCGGCTCCGTAATTTACGTTCCCCGGGAAGTGCCAGGCTGGGACCTTCGTAAATTTCGCGAGGCCGTTGCGCTTACTGCCTGGCCCGTGGCCCAGCTCCTTCAGGAGCCGGATTAGGGTTACTGACCTACCAACTCACTGCCTGTTTCACCAACTTTACTGCGGGGACAGGGGCCCCGGTGCGCGGGCACCCCAGCCCCGGGGGGGTCCTCAGGACGCTCTACCCCTGGCCCGCATCTGGTGGGGGCGCTGCCAGTTTCCCGAGGCGGGGAAGGCGGGGGCCACTGCCCCACCTCCGCGCCGCAGGGGGTCCGGGAGGTCTGGAGCTCCGCCCACCGCCCCCTCCCCCGGGGCTATTTGACATTCCCCGGCCGTAGGGAGTAATATCTTTATCTGAATGCGAATGCTAATTCGGGGCTCCCCCCGCGGCCGCCTATTCTGCGCCCCTGGAAGCGGGGGCCGCCCTAGCAAGCGCTAAAAGCGCGCCCTGACCTCCCGACGGCCTCTGTCACGCCGCTGAATGACACGCACATTCAAGCGCCGAGCCCACTTTCATTCATAAAAAAATGACATTGTTCCGGGAGGCCGCAGCCGCCGCCGGAGGAAGGGGCGCGGGGGACGCAGGGAGGGGCGGGCCGCCATCTGCCTCCGTCCAGCCCGCGGCCGCCGCCTCCCTGGCACTGCGCGCCCGCAGCCGCTCGACTCACACCTCCCCGCGAGGCCCGGCCGCCATCAATGCGCGGTCTGTGGCCGCGCCGAGGTACAAAGGAGCGGCTGTTCGGGTCTCGCCCGGGTGGGGCGTGAGCTCACCGGGCGAAGGCCTCCCTCCGCGCCGCCGCCGGGCTGGGGACAGCGGTGCGCGCAGCCCCCTCGCCCGCGCCGGTCCTCGCCAGCGCCCCGGAGTTGTTGGTCTCCAGGGGGCGGGCTCCCTACGGCCTCCCCTCTCTGCCGAGGCCTGGCAGCGCGTGTGCGGGGCGTGGGCACCCGGAGCGCTCGGCCGGGCGCAGCGTGCGTCAGCGCGCGCTGCACCTCGAGGGCCTTGTGCGTGTGCGGGTCAGGGCCCGGTGCCAAGACGCGCTCCCGCCCCGCCCCTGCCCAGGCTCTACGGGCCCTCCTCGCAGACCCTCGACGTCCCCCTGGACCTTGACCGCCAGCGGGGTTCCGCGACTCCACATCGCTCGGACATCCGCCCTCTCACCTCCCGGCCCCCGCCTGGCGTTCGCTGCACACCCCTGGGGGCAGTCATCTTAACTCACAGGTCATGAGAGCTGGGTGGGGGGAAACGGAGGCACTAGGTGTCACCTGGTCATGCAGGCCACTGAGGGGCTGGGGCCCGGCCCCGGGCTGACGCACTCTCATACCCTCCCTCCAAAGTCCAACCTCTCGCTTTGGCTGACGCTCGCCACGAACTGGGGCCCGAAGGGGGCTGGGGGGAGAGGCACCAACAGCAGAAACTGTCCGTCAGTGCAGAACCCGCGGAACAATGGGAATCGTGGAAACGCAGTCCCCAAGCCCTCCCGACAGCGCCCGGGAGCAGGCTGCGCCCCACTGGGGAACCGCTGGGGGCGGGGGTTGCGGACGCCACCGCGGTGCCCGGCTCGCCGCCGCAGCCTCGCACTTGGGTGGCAGCCCTGCGGCTCCAGGCGCCCCACAAACTGCCGCGCCAGCTCTGGCCCCGATCCCCGGGGAGGGAGGGCGGCAGAAACCCGGACGCTGGCCCCGCTATGCCAGCCCAGAGCAAGCCCTGGGGCCCACTCTGATCTCCGGCGCCCCACACCCACCCAGGCGCCCGTTCCCCGGCCCCGACGCTTCTGCCTGCCGGGGCCCAGTGCCCCTCCCCAGTACCCGTCGGGTCCTTCCGTACCTGCTGCTCTCCGCACGACGCGCTGCTCCATGCCCGGGGACCCGGAGACGGCGCCGGTCATCACGACTGCCACGGCCACAAAGAACGCGAGGGCGCAAGCCGGGGCGCCCATAGCTGGGGAGGGTGTTACGACGTCCTCAGGCGGCGCGCGCCAGCATGCTGCCCCCCATGGCCCGGTTCTGGCACCGGCGGGAGGGCGCCACTCGGGAGTCTGTTGGAGGAGGCAAGCAACTCGTTACTCGGGCGCGCAGGGGCGAAGGCGGCGGTGGCAGGGCTCCTGCGCCCCGGCCCCTCCGATCCCCGTCCGCCCCGCCCGCCGCCGCCGCCCAGGGCTCCCGGGCCGCCTGGCGCCGGCCGCCGCCTCCCCGCCGCGGTCCCTCCCTCCCCCTTCCCTCCCTGGCTGCTGCAGAGCCCTCCCAGGGCGGCGGCGGCGGCGGCTGCAAACTTTCCAGAGCTGGAAGCCCGCGCCCCGGCCGGGCCCCGCCGCAGAGACCGCTCGGGATCCGAGCCCGCCGCGCGCTCTGGACCTGCCGCGCGCCCGCCTGGTCCCCTCGCGCCCGCCGGGTCCCCACGCACCAACCTGGCAGCAGCGGGCGCCCGACTCACTGAGCGCGGCTCTGGCTCGCGCTCGCTGCCCGCCGGCCCAGCGCCTGCGCCCCGTCCCACCGGCCGTCGGCTCGGCGGTGCGTCCGTGCGCCCGGCCGAGCTGGACCGCGCGGCGCCAGCTGCCCGCGCCGCCGCCGCCGCCGCCGCCGCCACCGCGCACTGAGCCCGGGCTGCCCGGCGCGCG
>NW_020837950.1:75034417-75067166 GCF_003676395.1 Aethalodelphis obliquidens
GTGGGGGCCGGCCTGCGCCCGCCCCGCCCCGCCCCGGCCACGCCCGCTCTGGCCCGCTCGGGCGCGGGGACACGCCCCTCCCCTGGGGCGGTCCGGAGGCGGGGCCGCGGCTTGCCTCGCCTCTGCCCGCGGAGGGGATTAGAGGGGGCGGGGCGGGGCGGGGGCGCCCGGCGGTCTCGGAGGGCGTGGGAGCCCGGCTCCGCGGCGAGGCCCCCAGTCGCACCGCTGGGCCCTGCGCTGAGGGCGGCCCCGCGCGGGGCGGGCGCACAGAGAGCCCGAGCGCAGGCTTCTATTTGCACAGCGCGCAGTCCCGGTTAGCACCCGGCCGCCCACCAGGGGCTCAGGCCCCGGAAGGCTGGGAGGGAGGGGGCGGTGTAGAGAGGGTGGTCTCTGGGGGTGAAACGTGTCAGGGAGGCTTCACTGAGAAGGAGCTGCACAGGCTGAGCCCGGAGGCGTGAGCAGCACAGAAAGCCTGGGGGCGAAGGACACTTCTGCCTGCCCGCCTGGGGTTGAAACGCTAGGGGACTCCGGAAGCTGCGAGCTCGCCCCTGCGTTTATTAAGCGACTGTTGCACACGCTTTATTAAGCGACTGGAGCTCAGCTGCGTGAGTGCCTCGCCAGAGAGGCTCACTTACCCCCACTACCCCAGGAGGAAGAAGTTTGGAGATGGGGTACTCGCCAGACATCAGAATGGAGAGCAGCGCTGGGGGGCCCTGGGTGGGGGATGCCAACCCTAGGGCTCGGAGGAAGGCCGAGGGGGGAGCTGGTGGCAGAGCCTGAGCTGCCAGGGATGTGCGGGGTCCTGGGGCGCTGCAGGGCAGGAGGACCCAGTGTGGCTGTGGCTTCTGTGTCCCCCTTCGCAAGGAAGAGAGCTCTTCTCTCACTTTCAGGCAAGCCCAGGGGGGCGGGGACCTGCAGCAGCCAGACAGGGGAGAGGGTGACCTGGCTTGGGTCTGCGCTGCCCCAGCCAACTGCCTCTGGCCCACCTGGCTCGTGGCTTCTTGGACTCAATCAGGGAAATGGACAATGAAAGCCCCTGTGTGAACTGCTGCTCCTGCCATCCCACAGCTCCGGGTGCAGCCTCTGAGGCTAGACCTCAGGACCCTGGAAGGTCCCACTCCTCTGTGCCCACCCGACAGATGAGCGCCTCTGCTGTATGCTGCCCTCGTTGCCTGCTCTGGTCAAACCCATGTCCCCCAGACTGGCCAGGGGCATCATCAGCTTCTGTGTGGGTCTGGCCAATGGGCAGCACGAGAGGGAGATGGGCACTTCCGCTGTTCCTGAAGGGTGGGTGTGAGCCCCCCTGTTCCTCCAGTGACAGGCCTCGGTTGACCCCTGGGTACTAGACATCCTGGATTCCTTTCCTAGGGCTGCTGTCGCAAATTTCCACAAACCAGTTGCCTGAAATTTAGTCTTTCCCCGTTCTGAGGCCAGCAGTCTGAAATCAGGGTGGGGCCATTCCTCCCACCTGCTCCCCACCCCCCGGCCCCGCCCCAGGCTCTAGGGGAGGATCCTTCCCGCCTCTTCCCGCCTCTTGTGATTCCTGGATCCCTTGGCTTGTGGCTGCGTCGCCCCATCTCTGCCCCCATAGTCACATGGCTTCTCTTCTGTTTTATAATGACACTTGTCGTCGGATGTAGGGCCACCCAGGTAATCCAAGCTGATCTCCTGATCTCAAGAGCTTAACATAATGACCGCAAAGGATTCTTTTTCCAAATGAGGTCACATTCCCAGGTTCCGGGGGTCAGGATATGGATCTCCCTTTCGGAGGCCCCCATCCTGCCCTTCTTACACCCCACAGTGGCTGGTTTCTTTGGTGCCGCCCACAGTTTGAAGTGGTCCCTTCGCTGCGGCCTGTTTCTAGTGGCACTGTCTGGTGGCATTTAGGTCAAAGTTCAGGAGCATTTGCATGGCTCTAGGCTGCTGACTCTGCCCGATTGCTTCCAGAGGGTCTGAGCACTGCCTCTTGTGAACCCCGGAGGAGTCGCTGCCCATTTTGTCCCACCCTCGCCACCGGGGGAGGGAATTGCTTGAAGGCAGTTTTGTTATTCTTGACAAAATAATTTTATTGTTCACAATTATTGTTTCCAAGCCAGCCCGTTCAGCTGGAGCCAGTTGTTCCGCGGGGCCTTCCCCAGACGCGGGGCGAGCCGTCGTTCAGTGCGCCTGCGCCCTGTTCCCCAGAGCTGGGCGAAGCCGCCTCTAGAGGAGCCGTTAGTAGCCACTATTTCATCATGGCCCTCTTGACAGAGCACTTCCCCCAAGACCCTTCTGGAACGGCCTGGCTCAGTCCTCCTGGCACCCCGGTGCGGTAGGCACTCCTCGGGCCCACTCCCCCGCGAAGTCCCCACCCCATCTCCCAAGGACCGCAGCGCGGGGAGCGGAGGTGAGGCTGAGGGCGAGGCAAGAGTGGGGGTCTGACGGGCAGCCCAGCCCAGCCCAGCCTGGTCGGTGAGTCAGAGCTGGGCGGCCCAGCTTGTTGGGGCTTGTGGTGGTGAGCGGGCTGCTCTGTGCCCTGGGCGCTGGGATCACAGCAGGCTGTCAGCAGCCAGCCCAGCATCTGCCCCTCCTTACCTCCCCTTCCAGGCCTGGGCTGACGCTGGGATCACGGCGGTGGTGCGCTCAGCAATGGGGATGTTCCTGGTGTGGACTGGAGTCTCCACCCCGCCTGCCATTCTCAGCACTCCTGGCAGGCCGCGGCTGCCACGGTGCCCGATAGGTGCCCATCGAGGCCAGAGCCAGGCCTGGGAACCGGGGCAGGGGGAGCCCTGGCCAGAGCTTCCTGCTGAGCCCCCCTCAGGGACTCAGGATGGAGTGCCTGGCCCAGGGAAGGGCTGCTGGTGGGAGCTTCTCTCGGCCCTGCCACAAGGCTCCGTGCAGGGATGGGGGAGACGCAGGCCCCAAGGGGGCTTCAGGTCTCCTGTGCCCAGTCCACTTCTCCAGGAGGCTCTTGGGACCCCCAGTGGGGGGCTGCTTGGTCTTCCTGGAGCCCCCCACTACTGTCAGGGTCCAGGGGTTGGGCCCCAGGGACCAGGACAGGTCACCAAGGGATGGAGGAAGAGGACCCCCGGCTGAACTGGGCTGAGCTGGCGGCCCCCTCCCCCCAAAGAAGAATGAGCAGATTTGAGAGACACCATGGCTGTTGTGGATTGTGGGTAGTTTCTGCTTTTTAGATTCATTCTCAGAAAATCTGAGGAGGATTAAAAGAAAAAGCACAATTGATCTGCTCATTATAACAGAAATTTTAAAGAACATGGAGAAGAGAAAATATGCCAAGGTCCGTTGGCCAACACTAACTGCTGTACAAGATCCTTAATTTTAGCTCTGAGCTTCCCGGCAGGCTGAGCAAAAAGGGCAAGACCATGAATCATGTGCTGTCGGGAGCCTGTCTTCTCAGATGTGCTCTGACAGCCCCAGTCCAAACATTCTGGCCTTTTTGCCCCTTGGTTCACTCAGATTGCTAGACCTCAAATCCTGACTTTAGGTTTGGAAAATGTGGTTGCTCCCAGATGAGCAAAAAAAGGAGACCAGTGCTGTCTGTAGGAGAGTGGTGGTGTGGGGGAGATGGGGATGAAAGGTCAGGCTTCTCCTGGGCACCACCCCAGGCTGGGAGCAGGGGGCCCACCTCCTGGCCTGGAGCCTGGCACAGAGGGCTGCTCCCCAGTGCAGAAGGGCAGGAGGTGCTGGTGGGGGGAGAGTCTGGGTGGGGAGGGCCAGCCAGGGTGTGGGGGAGGCCCCCAAGGGGGTGGGCCTGGGAATGAGGGCAGTGGAGAGGCGGCCACCGCTGGCCAGGGAGGGGTTAAGGCCTCTACACTCCCGGGGCTGGCGGGGGCCAGGCCGGTAGCCGCTGAGCAGCTCAGAAATCTATTTTCCTAAGCACTTGGCATTTGCCTGAAACCTCAAGTGTATTTTCCCTAAGTTTTATTTTTTCTTTGACCCCAAACTCTGGTAAATTTAAGGGAAATTTAATTATGGTGTTTTGGGTCCATTTACACTTAAACCTTCTCAGCACTTTTTCCAGGACCCTTTTGGAGTTCAGCACATCTTGGGAGCTTTCTAAATGAGCGTTTTTATGATTATTATTTTTTGAAAAGGCTTTACCCGCCCCCCCATCCCCGCCCCTCCGCACCAACCTTCCTGCCAAGAATAAACAAGGCTGACTCCACAGGCTCCGGCTGAATCAGGAATCCAGGCCTAGGCCACCAGGCCAACCCCACGTCACGCCCTCCTCCCTGCCCCTGAGCAGCCTTTTACCCTTCTTGGGATGCCGCTTCCTCTGGGTCCTGCTGACCCTTCCAGGCGGGCGTCACCTGCTCCAGGAACCCCAGCGAGCTCTGCCCTGAGCCTCAGATGCCCGCCCCGGGGCCTCAAGCCCCTGCGCTTTGCCCCTGCTAGCCCCTGCACCGGTCACCCCTGGACAAACCTCCGCCGTGCTTCCAGCCAGCGCCTGCGAGGTCAGAGTGGCCAGCTGGGCCCAGTGGATGGTGGGGGCCTCAGTGCCGACTGGCTGGAGGCTGGAGACACCATCCAGCCCAGGCGGGGGCCAGGGCACCCCCCCAAGGCTCAGGTTGGGGCGACCCACACCCTGTGGATCTGGGAACAGAAAGACTGAATTTTCAGGTGATGGCGGCTCCCGACAAAGAACCCGCAGGGGCCGGATCCTCACACCAGCCCCGTCGTCAGCCCTGTTCGACAGGTGGGGACGCAGGCACACGGCCCGCCCAGGGACACTGTGCCCAGGTGGGTGCAGCTGCCCTGTCCCGGGGAGCTTTCTGCTGAGCTTGGGAAAGGTGGGTGTTCTCTGCAGCGTGTAGGGCACCCGGAGAGTGGGCTAGACCCTCCAGCCTCAGGCGGGTGCCCCGCAGTCGTAGGGAGGCCGGCCCACAGGCTGCGCAGAGCTGCGTGGAGGAGGGGCTGTTTGCAGAGCGAACTTGCTGACACTGGGCAGGGACCACTGGCTTGCCGGGCAGCCACCGTCAGGGGTCCCACTCTCCGTGTGCACCCCTCAGCCAGGCCCACCGCGAGCCACGATCCCTCCACCGCCACTGGCCGGGCCCTCTGCTCAGGAGAACGCGGCCTGGTGGACACTCTAGGCTGCCCCGAGGCCCAGCAGACACCACTGACGCTGGGCAGTCGGGCTGGAGGCTGTAGCAGCTCTTGGCCTGGGGGTGGGCTGGGGGTGAAAGGTCAAAGCCTGGTGTCTGGGGCAGAGTCCTGGATCAGGCCCAGCAGCCCTGCAGCCCAGCTCTACGGTGTTGGGCAAGTGGCCGCTCACCCAGGGCCTGGGTCTCCCATCTGCCCAGGGGCACTAATAATGTCCGCTCCGAGGGTGGCAGGGAGGAGGGAGGGGTGCTGAGAAGGTGCTCCGAGGGGGCAGGGTGTGGGGGGATACGGGCCCGTGGGGTTCCTGGGCATCCCAGAGTGGGGGCTTGGCTCTGGGGGAGGGGAGGGCTCTGCCAGTCCTGATCCCAGACCCCCATGGTACCCCATCTCCCACCTGCAGCCCCTGCAAGGAGAGATGGGGGTGACTGCTCCCTGGGGACCTCTCCCCGAGCCCAGGGCTCTCCCCCGCGGGGGCTTTAAGGAGAGACACTGTAGTTCGCGTGGGGTCTCGGGTAGCATGGGCATCGTGATGGCCCGAGACCGCACTCCTGCAGGAAGGCTGCTCCCGTCCTGACCTCCCGGGAAATCGGCGCTTCTCTGGGACCCCAGGCCCTGAGCTTCCCCAAACCCTGACGCCTGGAAGCCCTGCGCACGTGGGCACTGGGGCGGCATGTGGATTTAAGCCGTCAGCATTGCCCTGTCCTGCAGATGGGGATGAGGTACAGCGTCCTGGAGCACCTCACGAGGGGTCTGTCCCAGCACCGGCTGCCGGGGGTGTGCTCAGGGCCTGGGGCAGAGTGGTGCCGAGGGAGGTCCCCTCAGAGGGAGGCCTTCCAGGGCAGGGGGAGCAGGTGCCCGGACCCCTCATCACCACCTAGGCCCCCGCCTCCGTGTGCTCCTCTGCCTGGTGGGCCCGCCCTCCTAGGGGCCGACAGGGGGTCCTGGTGCCCAGTGAGCCCCGTGTCCGCCCTGGGCCTGAGGGCCACCTCTGCCCACGCTGGTCCACTCCCCCAGGCTCTCGGAGGCCCCGGGTGGGGCAGGGTCTGCGGCCCCCCAGTAGAGACGTCTTTGAGGGGCCTCCCAAAACCCCCCTCCCCTGCGTGCCGGCCCCAGCGCCCAAGGCCTCTGACAGCTTTGGTGTCCGTCTGGCCTGCCCTGCAGGGACTGAGGCCGCGGTCGCCGGGTCCATACCTGTACCCACCCTGGTCTGTAACCCAGGTCACACAGGGCCACCCAGCAGGCTCAGGGTGAAAGTGGGAGGGAGCTGAGCGAGAGGCGGGGCCAGAGAGGGCTGGATCCCGGGAGGTCAGGGTTGGGGGGGTCTCGTGGGCAGGTGAGCAGCCCAGGCGCCCCTCCCGCTGCCAGGCCCACCCCACAGGGGGTCCCTGCGGCCTCTTGGCTCAGGCCAACCCCGTCCCAGCCTCCAGGGTCCCTGCCCTGAGGACCAGTCACCTTCTGGGCCAGGGTCAGCCCAGGGCTAGAGTGGGTGGGGGTGGGGAGCCCTCCAGAAGCTGGAGCCCCAGGGTCCCCAGGCCGAGGTTATCTCAGGACGAGGGTCTGTGCTGCCTCAGCACGGATCAAGGGGGCTTATCGGGCCAGGGCTCCCTTCCCAGCCACCGTTCCCCACCCTCCCCTCCCCGCCCCCCAGGCCTCTTTGCTCCCGCAGTGGTCCTGCCACCTCCCTGCCCGCCCCGCCCCTCCCTCCCCCCCCCTCCCCCGGGACATCTTTGGAGGCCTTCCAAGGCCCTGTGGCTCTCTGGCTTAGCCCCAAATCCACGACCCCGTAGGGTCCCGGTCTCCAGGAGTGGGTGGCAAGGAAGTACCCTGCAACCTCAGTAGTGGAGGGCCACAGGGCCACAGTTCGGTTCATCCCCAGGTAGAAGACCGGGTGGGCAGCACAGTGGGTGACCACAGCCGGAGGTCGAGACGCAAGGGTAGGACACAGGTGGGCCTGGAGGCGGCCTGAGTGAGGCAGAAGCATCCCCTACCACACAGGTCCTCCCCGTGGCCTGGAGCCTTCAGGGCTCTTCACACATGCACACAGACGCTCGCACACTTCTGCATGCGAGCGTGTGTGTGTGCGCGCGCGCGCACGGTTTCCCAGGGAGCAGCCTGGGTCTGAGCCCTCAACCCGTCGAGCCAGTGGGTACCCCCATCAAGCTGCCGTGGGCCCCGGGCCTCTATGTTGCCGACCAGCCCAGCTAGCTCCTCTGCCGGTGCCGCCCGCCTGCCTGCCCAGGCACCGGGGGCCAGGCCAAGCCTGGGAAACTGGATCAGAGCAAGGCTGGGCAGGCTCCCCACACCTGCCCGAGCACGCACCAGCGAGGGCAGGGGCTTCAGATCCCAGCACAGCCTGGACCCAGGCCGAGCCTGGCGCACGTGTGTCTACACGTATGTGTGCACTCACGCGTGTGTGTGCCCTGGGGGCATGGACTGGGTCTTCCGCTTTAGCTGACAGCCGCTGCTCAGGGCTCTGGGCGTCCCCATGCCCACAGGCTCCTGACCTGGCCAAGGGCAGCCTTTGGCCACTGCAGACTCCAGGCTAGCTCAGTTCGGCCATAGGTGCGATCCACAGGTGACTGGACACACAGGGGAGAGGCTGGCCTCAGACCCTTCCTGCACCCCCTGCAGTTCAGCCCTGGAGAGATCGCTCCCATGGGGCTAGACTCCAGACTAGCCCGCAAAGGGTGGCCAACCCGGCCAGTTCAGGCAAGACCTCCCCCCCACCCCCCGGCCCCTTGGATCTCTGGGGCTAAGGAGATGAATGATCTCAGGTAGCGGGAATCTCCTAGGTTCAGAGAGGGCAGCGACCCACCCTGGGGCACACAGCAGATCCAGAAGGGCCGCTCCTCTGCGCGCCTGTGGCCATGACTTCCTGCTCCTCCCAGACTCCCTGCCCTGCCCTGCGCTGGCCAAGTCCCCTCTGATAATGCTTGCCCTCGGTGAAGTCCCCAGGGGTTTGGCCTTGGGGCTTGCCTTGCTGCTCAAGGGTTCTCCCCCGGGGGCCAGGGCTGCAGGTGTAGCATCACAGGCTCGTCAGGGCCGATGTCCAGGCGCCCGCCCCTGAGGCCAGCCCCACCTGGGTGAGGAGTCCTGGGCCCCAGATTGCAGGAGAGGAGCTGCAGCCGCTGCCCTGCCGGGTGCCACCCCTGCTCCCTGACTTGGGGCCCCACACTTTCTGTCCTCACAGCCACATGGGGCTGGGGGACAGACTTCACCACGGCCGGCCAGGGGAGGGGGCTGTCTGCAAACCCCGCTGGGGTGGCTGCAGCCCCGCATGCTTGGCCCGGCCTCCCGTTCCATGCACCCTCGCCTCCCCCGTCCCGCTGAGGGTAGGGAAAGAAGCAGATCTTCAAAACCGAGAGTTGGTGTGGCCTCAACTATCCCTGCCCCACTGCCCCCATCGCTGCCCTCACCCGGTCCAGCCCGCAAGCTAAGGCAGCCCCGCCAGGGACCCCAGGCGGGCGGCAGGGCCACTGTCCAGCTCGGCTCGCAGGCTGACTCTGCCCAGGCTCCCTGCGACTGCAGCGCCCTCACCACTCCCGGGAGGCCCCTGGCCGCCCGGCGCTGCAGGACCTGGGGGCTCAGAGCGGCGCTCCTTCCCCTAAGATGTGTTCCCCCCCCAACACACACACAGACACGTGCGCTCACACACACGCACAGGGCCCAGGCACCGTTCTCCTCGTAAATTGCTTAAAGGATTCCAGGCTACTTTGAGCTCACAGAACTGGTAGTGCCAGAAATCTGGCTGGTTGGGCAGGTGGAGACTCGACGGGGTCAGCCCCCTCCCTGGGGCCTCTCCGCTCAGTCCTCCGCAGCCCCGAGATGGCCCTCAGGAGCAGGGAGCCAGGCCTGTGACCACCTGCCGCTCTCCCGCATCGCGCCTCTGGTCACCCACAGCCCCACCCTTCCCGTCCCGGAGGTGCTCTGCCGCAACTTGGTGAGTGGCCTCAAGCGTGTTTATGAAACGGGGACAGTAAAGGGGCGACGCATAGGTCGAGGTGACCGGACACGCAGGGGAGGGGCTGGCCTCAGACCCTTCCTGCACCCCCTGCAGTTCAGCCCTGGAGAGATCGCTCCCATGGGGTCAGACCCTGCACGCCGTCCTCTGCCGGAGTCCCCTGGAGGCCCCTCAGCCCAGAGCTGGCTCCCCCAGAATGAGGTGGACTGACTCAGAGACCCCGGCCAGGGAGAATCTGGGCAGGGGCCCTTGGGACAGAGCCTTTGAGGTCTCAGGGGCGTGTATTTGTGACCCTAGAGGGTTAGATCTGGGGGGGCAGTTATGTGGCATGCGTGCCACCCCTATGTGCCAGCCTGTTCCCTGGCAGACATTACCAGTCACGCTGCCATAGCTGCGGTCTTGGCCCCTGGCCTTCTCCACATGGCTGACCCCACCCATGGACTGGAAACCTGTGGCCAAGTGTGGGTTCAGCTAGCAAGACCAGCCCTGGAAGAGGGTCTGTTCTGCTCCGGGGATCTCAGCCAGTCCCTCCTTCACCCACCCCACCCTGCCCCCACCCCCAGGTCTTTAGTGCTGCCCCCCAGGGCTCTATCCTCAGTCCCAGGCCACTGGGACCCCCTTATCCAAGGTGGGGAGCCCGAGGTGCTGGGGGGCCGGGGGTTGGCCAAGTCTCCCGAGCCCCTGCCCAACCCAGCATTTGTGGAGGTGCTCTGGGGCCGCTGGAGGGGATTTCAAGCTGGGACAGGAGAGCTCTGGCCCCAGAGAGTCAGGACCTGCAGACCCAGGAAAGGGCAAGGGCTGCTCAGGCCAGGAGCAGCTGTGAGGCTATAGTCAGCCACCGCCTGCCCTCCTGCCATGGCTGGGAGCGTGGCCTTGAGGACAGCTGGCCGGGTGCAGGGGTGGCAGAGTGCAGGGCCCACTCTCTGCTTGGGCGGGGCTCCCAGAGCCCCCAGGATGCGCACCAGGCCCTGGCCGTGTGCGGCTGCCAGCTGGAGCTGGAGTGGGCCGGCAAGGGCACATCTGTCCTGCCAGGTGGGCAGGATTAGTGGAGCACAACGGCCCATTGACGGTGGCCTGAGCATGGCCATCTTCCCTGGGACGCCTGTCAGGCCCCGGGCCCACCAAGTCCCCTCAAACCCAGGGCCCTGCCCTCCGGGAGCGCCCAGGCAGGGCAGACCTCAGCTAGTCCTGTGGGATGCCAGGCGTCAGGGCCACCGCCCTCAGGGCCACACTTCACCGAGCCCAGCACTCGTCATTGCGGCTCTGCTGATGTCTCAGATGCTGGTGGCCTCGACTCAAAGCCTTCAGGAACAGGGAGCTCACCGCTGCACGGAACGCCACTTCCTAGGGGGCAGCTCAGGGCTCAGGTAAGTCCCTAGATCCTTACCTGTGCAGGCAGGTGGCCTGTGTACTTGTGTGGGGACGGGACAGGATCTGGGGCTTGGGGGCTGGCTGGGCTTGAAGAACACGGGCTGGCTCAGAGCCGCCCTGCCCCCAGCCCAGCTCGGATGAGGGCCCGGACCTCGCGGTGGCCCTGCTGGGCTGGGGGAGCTTGGGTCCTTATCTGGACCTTGGGGCTGAGCCAGAAGGAAAGTGCCTCTGGGGGAGTAGGCGCCAGGCACGTCTGCTGTGCAGGTTTGAGCTTTAAGCTGCTGAGAGGGACCTCCCTGGTGGTCCAGTGGGTTAAGACTCCGCGCTTCCAATGCAGGGGGTGCAGGTTCGATCCCTGGTCGGGGAATTAAGATCCTACATGCCATGCAGTGCGGCCAGGAAAAAAAAAAAAAAGCTGCTGAGAAAACACACCTTTTGCACACTGGATTTTTTTTTTTTTTTTTTTGGCTGCTCTGGGTCTTTGCTGTTGCACGCGGGCTTTCTCTAGGTGCGGCGAGCGGGGGCTACTCTTTGTTGCGGTGCTCGGATTCTCATTGCAGTGGCTTCTCTCGTTTCGGAGCACAGCCTCGAGGTGTGTGGGCTTCAGTAGTTGTGGCACGTGGGCTCAGTAGTTGCGGCACTCAGGCCCCAGAGTGCACGGGCTTCAGTAGTTGTGGTGCACGGGCTTAGTTGCCCTGCGGCATGTGGGATCTTCCTGGACCAGGGATCAAACCTGTGTCCCCTGCATTGGCAGGCGGATTCTTAACCATTGGACCACCAGGGAAGTCCCCACACTGGATTTATTTAGGCCAAAAAAAGAGAAATACTCCTGAACCTATGGAGGGAGAGTTTTTGCACTTGAGCCATTGCCTTTATCCTGAGCTCCCCAGCAGCCAGGACAAAGAGAGAAAGAAGATGCTGCTGTGGATTTCCATGCCCAAGAAAGCAGTATGGGAGAGTCCGGCTGGCAAGATGAAGGGTCCCTAGGCATCCGTGGCCACGTTTCCCCTCCCAGGACTGAGACCAGGGCCCCACCCTGCAGGTGTGCCCTGGAGGGGACCGGGGAGACACCTCAGTGACCCGAGAACAGAGGGGCAGAGCCACTGTGAGGTCGCGACCAGCTGGGGCCTGGACCCCACCCCAGGCAAGGGGGAGCTGAGGGTCGCTGAGCAGGGCTGTCTGGGGCTCAGGGAGCTGGCCCAGGCCTGGGCGTGAGGGGGTGGGTGGGGCGGGGCCCCCTGGATGCGTCCAGCCCTGCTGGCTACCGTGTCTTCTCATCACCACCTGTCACGGACATCTGTGCCTCTTCGCCCCACCTTGGGCCCTGCCCACTCTGTCCCTCCACCTCCCCAGCGCCCACCTCACCCGCTCAGGGCTCTTCCAGGGCCACCTGTTCAACGAAAGAGGCCACTGCTGTCCCATCTCAGCCCGGGGCAAGCGCCCCTGAGGACAGCTCATCTCCAGGGAGCCCCCTAACCCCGCCCCCCGAGCCCGGACACAGGGCTTGAGGTGGGGGAGGTGTGGAGTGGGCCCGAGGGCTGGAAGGGACGAGGGGTGAGAGGCCGGCAGTAAGGAGCCTGGCTCAACCCTGAGGCGCCGAGCAGTGATGGGCCTCGGGCCGCGTGGGCTCCCAGGACAAGGCCCAGCAGGCCGGGGCCCCTCAGGGCGGGCAGCGCCAGAGGAGCGCCTGCAGCCCATCCTCGAGGCCCGGCTGCCACCCCTGCGGCCGCCCGCCCGATGAGGTGTGCGAGACGGAGGCCTGCAGGGGCCCCTGGGCAGCGGCTCCTGGGGGCTCACACCCCACTCTGCTGGCCCAGCTGGTCCAGGGCTTCCCGGCAAAAACAAAGCTGGTGGGGCTTCCCTGGCGGCGCGGTGGTTAAGAGTCCACCTGCTCAAACCTAACAACTAAAATGAACCGTTGGAGAACCTACTGTTCAGCTCAGGGAGCTCTACTCAGTGCTCTGTGGTGACCTAAATGGGAAGGAAATCCAGAAAAGGGGGGATGTATGGATACGTAGAGCTGATTCACTTTGCTGTACAGCAGAAACTAACACAACATCGTAAAGCAACTACACTCCAATAAAAATTAAAAACAAAATAATAAAATGAAAAAAAAAAAAAAAAGAATCTGCCTGCCAGTGCAGCGGACATGGGTTCGAGCCCTGGTCCGGGAGGATCCCACGTGCCGCGGAGCAACTAAGCCCGCGAGCCACAACTACTGAGCCCAAGTGCCACAGCTGCTGAAGCCCGCGCACCTGGAGCCCGTGCTCCACGATAAATAAATATTTTAAAAATTAATAAATAAATGTATTTAAAAACAACAGCAACCACAGAGCTGGTGAGGGGTCCCTGCGCCTGTGAGGCCCGTGAGGACAGCCGGGCTGCCTGTGCAGGGTGAGGGCAGAGGTGACTGCTGCAGGCCTCGGTGTCCCCCGGACAAGGCGGCAGCGATGGGTCAGGCCTTGACTCACAGGCGGCACTGAGAGCTGCCCGCTCTGTTCCACTCCCTGACACTTCCTGCCTCAGCCTCAGCTCCAAACTTGGGAATTAGGAGTCGTTCATTCACTCTGTAACTACCCCCTGAGCACCTGCTGTGTGCCCAGCACTGCTTACGGCCCCGGGGGCTCACACAAGCGACTAGACCGAGGCCCGCCCTGCAGGGCTGGACAGTCACGTGGGTGGCAGATTGCAGGACGAGCCCTGAGGTGCTGAGGGCAGTGTGGGGCTCTGGCCGCAGCCCGAAAGGAAGGGCGACACACGGTGCTGACTGCTGATGCCCACAGATGAGGGAGCAGAGCTCCAGGCCGGGGACCAACGCAGGGCCGGGGGCCTGGGGCCAAGGGGTGTGGCGGGGCAGGGGAGGGGCAGGGCGGTGGCGGGCCCAGGAAGCCGGGGAGTTGGCTTCTTTCCAGCGGGATGGCAGCCGTGGGGGCGTCCAGAGCTGAGGAGGGGCTGACGGGTGGTCTCAGGGCAAGGGCGGAGGCTGGAGGCTGGAAGGGCTTTTTTGGGGTGTGGGCTGCATTGTGCAGGCGGCCAGTGGTGGCCCAGGCAGCGGTCCTCAGCAGCAGGGTTCCTTATCCTGTCTTCGGCCCTTCGGCCCTGGGTCAGGCCTGGAGGGTGAGGATGACGTGGTCAGGCCACTCTGGGGAGCCCCAGGGGTGGTGGTCCGTGTGGTCAGTGTGGCCAGGGCCTGAGGGGATGCCTGCCTGGAAACCTCCCCTCTGTATCTCCCCGGAGGCACCCACGAAGCCCAGACCCTGCCCCCTGAACCATCACACCTTACTTGCCTGGGGTTCCCTGACACCTGTCTGGGGGAGGGGTTCCCTGTGCCCACGTGGGATACACGCCAGACCTGGCAGGCCGCCCATCCTGGCCAAGGGTACCTCCACTCTCTCTGGACCCCCGGCAGCTCCCCCACACCAAGGAGACAGGCGGGTGAGCTCATCTTCCCAAGCAGGGCGGAAGGAGGCGTCCGCACCGTGCTGCCTGTGGGCACCGCGCCAGCCTCTCTCCGGCTCCCAAGTCCTCTCCGGGTGGGGGCCCGGCAGCCAGCGCTTTGTGTCTCCTGGTCACCCACGCCCCCTGGGACCACCCCTCCCGGGCTCAGGTTCCCTGGCAGCCTGCCTGACATCCTCCCGCCGTGGCCCGAGACAAGGCCCCTGGCACGGCCAGGAGGGAGGCAAGGCCGTGGCCAGCCGCCGAGCACCGTGAGGACCAGGGCCCCGTCTGGTGACCCTGTCTGGCTGGAGGCGGACGCTGATGGGCACCGCTTGGCCAGCACCTGGCCTCTGAGCCTCCGCGGGCGGACGGCACATCCAGGGAGGGGATGGCGGCCTTGGGCTGCCTGACGGGATGGGCCTCAGCCCTCAGCGCCCAAGGGGGGCCAGGACGGGGCCGCCGGCGTGCTCTCTTCGCCCTCCCCTCCGCAGGGCTGCACGAGGGCACTGTGCCCCGTCTGGGGTCCTGGGGACGTGGCCGGCAGCCCGTTTGCACTGAAAACTGGATTCCTCAGATACGCGTGGACACCCCGCGTGCCGGGCTGGGGACAGGTGCTGGGCGCAGAGCACCTGTGGGGCTGGCAGTGTGGGGTGGCAGACATGAAACGAGTCGGTACACACAGGGGAGATGGCAGGGCAGGACGAGAGCAGGTGACAGGCCGGGCCGGCAGGGGAGGCCTACTGGGTGCTTCCAGGCAGCGAAGGGGCGGAGGCTGGGGGCGGGCGGGCAGCTGGCCTGTGGATGCAGGAGGAGTGGGCCTTTGCTCCCTGGGGCACAGGGCAGCCCTGAGGCTCTAGGAAGGGGCGTGACATGATCCGATTAAGATGCAGGCTCTCTGACTGTGGTGGGGAGGGGGTGAGAGGACCAAGGTCTGTGGTCAGTGGGTCCCAGCCCACTCCTGCTCTGGGCCCAGGAGGGTGTGAGCAGGGTCCATCCCAGCAGCTGACGTTGGTAGCGCTGGGAGGGGGCTGGGACAGAGGAGGGGGTCCCGAGTGGAGGGGTGATGACGGCTCAATCCCGCCCGTCACCGCTCAATGGCCCCTTGTCCCTGGCCATTGAGTGCTGCGGTCCGGCCCCCTGGCGACGCCCGGCCACGGCCATCTCCGGGGAGGCAGGAATGCGGCGGGCGGGGCTCAGACGGGGGGTAGGGGCTCCCGTTCTCACGCCCGCGGCCACTCAGGCCGACTCGATTGGAATTTAAATGCCGGCCATTGTTGTCCCCAGAATGGCCAGGAGTCAGCGCTGCCCTGGGGCCTGGACCCGGCCTGGACTGGAGCAGCAGCCCACTGAGCCAGCCAGCCCCTTCTCTCCTGTAGCCCTTTTCCTTGCCCTCTCCTCCAGGCAGCCCTCTTGGACCCCTCTAACCCTCTCTGCCTGCCTCCCAGCTCCAATTCTGTCTGTCCTGGGGTGCGGGGCAGCAGGACCCCCTACAGCGTCCCTGCCAGTGCTGGGACCTGACTGTGGCATCTATTGGCCTCGGGGGGCCTCACGCACAGGCTGCTTTCTCCCAGACTGGCTGAGCCAGGCCCCTCTGTGAAACACAGCGCTCGCCCTTCCTGGGCCCGCTGCAAGGGCTTCAGGGGTCTGGGCAGGAGGGCAGAGGGCTCAGGGCCACGCTCTCAGTTGCAGCTTTCTGTGCACAAGTCGCCTTCTGGCCAGCATCCTGGTGCACAGTCACATGTCCCCTGAGCTCCAGATTTACGGTGGGGGTGGGGGGAGGAGGGCAGTCCCAGGATTAGGGATGCCTCTCTGGTCTCCCACCCTGGAAAGGCAGCATGTGAGGGCCCCCGAATCACGAAGCTCAGATCTGCCAGCCGAGTCTCTCCTCTGCACTAAGGGTTGTCTCCGGGTCCAAGCTGGGACCCCAGGAAGGTACACAGTCAAGGGTAGCACCCGGCTTGCGGGGATGCACAGGGGACCACATGCGAGCCTGTCACTCTCATCACCCGGGCCGGGGGCCTCCAATCCTGTCCTCCCCACAGGACACCCCAATCTCCAGACCAAGCCAGCCCCTAGCCTTTGTGGAGCCCTCTGTGCGAGACACCCCCGATTCCTCGCTCTTGTACCCCCAGCCCTCCCAAACGCAGCCCAAGGCCCCCGGCTGGGCGGGCATGTCCCCCGGCACTGCTGACCATCTTCTCTGTCCCCAGCCTGGGCTCCCTCCAAGGGCGGGGCCGGCTGACGGAGGATGCTGGCTTGCCCCCCAGCCCCTTCTCACCACCTCTTCCTCCGCTGAGACTTCATTCATTTATTTATTTGCTGAACCTCTGACGTCCCTGAAAGGGGCCTTTGTCCGCGCAGACAATCAATGGCACAAATGGAAATGAAGTTGTGTTTGAGGAAAGTCTAGTGTGTGTTTGTGGGGGAGTGGTCCAGGCCGGGGGCCAGGGGGCGGGGCACGCGGCCAGAGCAGAGCCTGCGGGGGGGACCCCGAGCGTTCGAGCCCCAGGCCTGGCCGCCAGCCCTCTGAGAGGGGCGGACACCCGCTAGCGGGGGACACAGACCCAGGGGAGAATAATGAAGACCAAATCCTAGTGCCCATGGCTGCTGCGCCCACTGGGCCGGCCAGCCGCGCAGACTTCACCTTCCCAGCTGAGGGCGGGAGAGCAGACACTGAGCAAAGGGCCCTCGGCCGGGTCCCTGACCGCTAGTCGCCTGACCCCCGTGTGCAGGGAAACAGCAAGGGCCCCGAGGCTGGGGCCCGGCCGGCACAGGGAGGGAGGCGGCGGCCCGGGGGTTACTGTAATGACTTTTACTGGGGTAAGACAGGAGCCCTGGGGCTCTGTGGGGAGGAGAGGGCTCTGGGGCCAGTGAGGAGGTGAGTGCATGGTCCCAGAGGGAGGGGAAGGCGTCTTGGGTCAGGAGGCGCTCGAGAGTGAGAGGTGTTTGTTAGATCCTGGAACGTCTTGAAGGCAGAGCCCAGAGTGCTGCTGGCTTAGCTGTGGGTGTCGGCGAGAGACGGGAGCACGTTTGGGAGCAGGGGAGGGAGGGGCTCCGGCTGGCTGAGCCCTCGTTGCCAGCCTCTCCAGCTGCCCAGTGGAATGGAGTCTCTCGGTCAGGACCCCGCCACACACCGTGCCTGCTCAGATTCAGGGCTGACGTCGGACAAGGGCCTTGGAGGCCGCCGGACAAAGCTGGGACACTGAGGCCATCTTCGTCCTGGAGAGCTTCCTGGTGGAAGCGTCTGTGGCTGGATGGGGAAACACGGCTGACAGGCTGGGGTGGGTGGCGTGTTGCCTCCCGGGCTGGGCCTGGGCCCGTGGCCCAGTGGGGGTGGGGAAGGGGTGGGAGGGGCCCCCTGCCTGCCCCGGGGCAGCCAGTGATGCTGACCCAGCACTGGCCACCTCGTCCCAGGCACTGCTCCCACCGGTGCCTGTTCCAGACACAAACACGACCCATTCACAGGCAGAGGAGGCCAGGAGTCAGGCGGCATCAGCGTCACCCGGCTGGCCTGGCGGAGGGTGAGGGCAGCGGTGTGGGCCTGGGACCTCTGTCCAGGGTCCACGTGTCTATCTTGTCCATGAGGGGTTGTCTGGGCCCGGCTGGCGCAGGGTGGCTGGACTCCAGCCTCGACCTCAGCCTCTGTGACCGTGTCCTCCGGGTGGGTAGGCTGCATGGGGGCGGCAGGAAGAGGACAGGGAAAGAGGCCCTAGGTCCCTGGCTGGACCTGCTCCTGTAGAGGCGGTCATCTCGCAGGGAGTGCTGACCGCCCTCAGCATGGGCACAGCCTGGGACTCAGGCCCCGCTGGGCTGCCCTGCTGGAGGCCAGAGCCCCCAATCAAGTCCCAGAGGCCAGCTCCCTCTGGAGCACCCCTGCACCCCCGCGGACGCTGAGGCTGATGGGCCCGTCCGAGGACCTCAGGGGGTGAGCCCCTCGCGCACCAGCGTCCCCTAGACCTGCATGCTCACGGTCGCTCTCTCTCCGAGGGTATCCGCTCTCGTGTGGTGTGCTGACGTGCACAGCTGTTCCCTCCAGCAATGGTCAGCCCTGCGTCCACCCCAGGGCCTGGCTGCTGGCTACGGCGTAGCCAAGAAACCCGTCTCAGACCCCAGGGGCCATGGGGGAAGTGTGGGCACCGTCCCTTGGGTGACCTCCTTAGGGTCCCAGGTGGCCCTGTCCTGCCATGACCTCTACTCTCCGGAGCCCCTGGAGCCCCAGCCTGCCCCCTTCAGCCACAGCCTCGGCCCATCCCCTGACTTGGCCCGGGAGACGCCTTCATAGAACCAAAGCCGGGTGGTTTTGATGTGCTCAGACTGGCATCCGGGCCCAGAGCCCAAGGGGGCCGGGGCTCTCGGGGGTGTGGGAGCTGAACTGTGGGCCACAGGCGGGTGTCCCCTGGGCCTAGAAATGGCTGACAGCCAGTGGGACCCACCGCATGGGGCTGCCCTGGGTCCTGGAGGCAGGTCTGGGAGAGCCAGCTGAGCCCAGGGGAGACCTTTGGTCAACCTGGGGGGCAGTGTCCCTAAAGCCCCCACTGGGCGCGTGGCCGAAGTTGGGGGAGACGTTTGGGGACGAAGGGGAGGCATGGGAGCGGCTCTCCGAGCAGAAGACGCAGCTGGGGCTGCAAGGCCCCACGGAGGGCTGTCCCCTCGCCGGCTGCGGGGGTGGAGAAGCAGGGAGGACTCTGACGCGCCATCCAGGTGGCCGGGGAGGTGGCTGGACCCAGGGGCCGGCGGCAGGGCTGCGGACGCAGGGCGAGTTGCGAGCATTCTAGCCTGGCCCAGGGAGGCTGCCCCTGGGGATGGAGACGCCCGGGCAGGTTGGGACGCTCCAGGAAGACAAGCCCCATGGGCCGGGGCCCCTCGCCAGGCACACCTCACTCTATCCCCGGGCCCACCACCCCACAGCCCTCACTCAGCCACGGGGGATCAGAACCCACTCCCCATGCACGGGACCCCGAGGTGGAGCTGCCTTCCCCGGGAGCCCCCATGACGGGCAGTGAGGGCCGGGAGGTTGGGCCGGAGAGGCAGAGCCTGGCGTCAGGGGTTCAGAGCAGGCCACAGCTGGGCCGGGGTCTCAGAAGTGAGGATGCGTAGGGTCAGCGAAGGGGCAGTGCCTGGGTGGGCAGCAGGGGTGATACAAGACAGAGGAGGGCCCCAGGCGGAGGCCACAGCTGGCCACAGGCCCGGCAGGCAGAGTGCGAGCTGGCCCGTCGTGGTCACCCCTGGGGACGGTCTGGGCCTGGGGTGCCCGGGGGAGACAGGTGTGAGAGCAGTAAGCCCACACCTCTGTGCCCCACTGTTCCCGGCCCCCATCCTGACCCAGATCTTGCTGCCATCTGAGCAGGAAGGGAGCTGGGATCTGAGACTGCACCCCCCCAACTCGGGTACTGAGAGTGGGGGCCTCTCCATGCAAATGGGGGACCGAGACCTGAGAGCCCCCTCCCCTCCCACTGCCTCTCCCCAGCCCACACCCAACCCTGGAATTGACTCTAGGCCCCCTGGGCCCAGCCCCTGCCTGGATCTGGGACAGATCGACCCGGGAGGGGCCGGGACAAGGGTCCTGCTAGTCTAGTCTCCGGGGACCGCCGGCCAGGTTTGCAGCAGGTGGGGGGGCGGGCGGGGTTGGATTTCCAGTTGGCCCCCTCCCAGGCGCCGACACCTGCCCTGGGTGCGACGGGCCCATTCTGCCGCTGTCACAGATAGCACCTCCAGCGCTCACCGGCTGTCCAGGGAACAAGGGCTGGCACCGGGATCCAGCTGGGCAGGGAGGTGGACACAGTGGGCCAGGGCCCCAGGGAGCGGCAGTGGGAAATGGGAAGCCTGCCGCCTTCCCATCACCTCCACTCAGGGGTTCAACCCGCTTCTGGTTCACGAGTGGCGAGCCCCGAATCCTAGTGCCCCAAGGGGACTGCAGGGAGGGGCCCTCCTGGAGGCGCATGGGGCAGGGGGTCCAAGGGCGTCCCCTCGTCTACAGAACACGCACCACCCCTGCACCTGACTGGCCCCAAACCCAGATTAAGTGAAGTGGCCGGAGAGAGAAGGCAGGGGAGGCTCGGGGTGCCCAGCCCAGGTACAGCATGGCCCCCGTGGGCACCGCCCGGGCTCTCGTGACGCCAGTTCGGCCCTGCGAGCAGGGGCTCTTTGAGTGGCTGCAGCACCCCCACAGCCTCAGTTTCCCGCCCTGTGAGACGGGCTGGCCTCTCCCTGCAGGTCCCCCATCGTTGCCTTTGGCACACGCACCTGGGTGCGCACGCTCGGCATGGCCTAGAACTGGCTCTGATAACGCCCCGGTGCCCGGGCCCATCCTGGGCTCTCTGCCTGGCTCTGGCTCCCCCAGCAAACGGGGGCATCGCATGGCCTCCAGAGCCTTCTGCACAGGCTCTCGGCCTCCTCCACGGCTGCCCGCAACTCTCCACTGAGCCCCGACTCTGCCCCGGGCCTCTGCTTGCCCAGGGGCCACACGCTCACACGTGCACACCCCCGTGTGCCTGCATGCCCGTGAGCACAGAGGGAGCAGCGGCAGCTGGTGGTAGGACTTGCTGATCAGGCTCTGGGGCCCCGGGGCCACCCTAAGTGACTGGGTCAGCAGGGTCGTGCTGCTGGCCAGCCGGGAAGCCGAGGCCTGTGCTCCTAACCAACCCGCGCGCTGCCTGTCACTCCTCTCTGGGCCTCTGTGGGCTGAGATGAGGCCTCTGCCTGCCAAGGCCCCGTTCACCCCCCTGCAAAGTCTGGGCCCTGTGGCCGTGGTCCGCAGCTGGCTGGGGCGGGAGTGGGAGTGCAGGCCGCACGGCGAGCCAGACCGCGAGGCCCCAGCACTGAAAGCCCCCTATCTGGCAGGCTGGGGGCAGGGAGGAGAGCTCCCGGCCTGCAGCCCCAGACCTCAGGGTTCCTACACACCCAGCCTGGCCTCCAGAGAGAGGCTGCCCCTCTGAGGTCACACAGCACGCCGGGGTGGGGGGCAAACGGGGTGGCGACTCCCCAGCCGTCTCTCACAGCCCACCAGCACTCAGTCTGGCCAGGGACCATCCCGTCCCCCCAGCCGCGTGCCGTACCAGGACCCCCATCACCAAGGGGAGGGCCTCAGCTCTGAGCCAGGGCCGTGCTTGGGCCACCGCTCCCTAGTGACCTGAAGCCCTGGGTGGGAGGAGGTTTGCAAAACCCACAGAGCCCCCAGGGACCTCCCAGGGCCACCCTACCCAGTCTGAACCGTGCACCCCAGATGGGCCTTGGAAGTTTCTGGCAAATTCCTTTGGTCCTGCCGCTGCCCCTCTAGTTCCCCTGGGCTGCAGAGCGTGGAGTGCCAGGGCCTTGGACCCTTTGGCCCCTTGCCCCCAGGCCCCAGTCTAAGCCGCACAAGGTGTCAGACACCAGCCAGTTGCCTGGGTGGGCACCTCTGTCACCTCTGCCCCAGGTTGCTGTCCAGGTGAAGGGTAGAACAGTCAGGGCACTATGACCTGGTCAGGCCACCAACCCCACCACTAATCCCTGTGGACCCCAGCCCCTGCCTGGCTCCTGCCCCGCACTTGGGCATCCTGACTTCTGAGGGCATTTCCCACGGGCTGTGGGCTGTGGTGGGCGGGGGGGCCGGGGGCAGCGAGTCGGGGGCTTGGGGACTTGCACCAGGAGGGCGCCTTCCCGCAGTCAGGTGTTTCTCCTTCGTGGGGGTGGTCATGGAGCTCCACTTGGCAGGTGGGCACAGATAGGGAGTCCCCGGCCTCTCCTCAGGAATGGTCCCAAGTCACCCCACCCAAGCCAGCTCCGCCCCACCCCACCCCCCGCCCCTGCGCCCCCCTGGCGCGAAGCCCAGCGGCCGCGGAGCTCATTAGCACAGCGGCAGCCCCGCCAAGCTCGCTTTAATTGGGGCCGGCAGGACGTGAGAACCCGGGGACCCCGTGCCCGGGCCGCGGGGGGAGGGGGCGCCCGCCCGAGCCGCCCGCAGCGGCGGCCCGGATTAGCGCGGCTCAATGGGCGCAGCCAGCGGTAATTAAAGCTGCCCGCCCGCCCGCCCGCCCGCCGGCAGAGTGTAGTGTGCGCCCCGTGCCCAGGGCCCAGGGCTGGGGAATGGCCGCACGTCGGGGCCTGCCTCGGTGTCTCCTTCTGGAAGGTGGGCTGACATGGTCTCTCACAGGGTGGCGGGGAGAGCAGGTTCATGAGTAGATCTGGATTCTGAGCCGGGAGTGAGCTGCCAGCCGCTCCAGCACCCTCTGGGGACCCGCCCCGGCCTCCCAGCAGCTGCCCGAAGGCCTGACTAGGCGGCTGCAGGACACCATGACCTTGGTTTCCCTGGACCTCGCCTGGGTTTGCTTCTGTCCCAGGCCCTTACCTCGGAGCCTTGGGGCCTGGAGGCAGCTCAGGGTGGGACAGAGGGGCCCCGCCGGCCCAAGGAGGGGTGCAGGTGACAATGCAGGGGCACGGCTTCCCCTCTGCCGGACAACCCCCCCGGGGTGGACTCCGGAAGAGCTGTTCCAGAAGTTCCGGAAGGTTCCTGGGGGACCCTGCTATGGGCTGGCCCAGGCGGGCAGGTGGTCAGGCCGAGAGGCTGGAGGGCACAAGGAGGGCAAAGGCGGGGGGCGGGGGGGCTGGTGCATGAGGCCTTGGGGCCTGGCTTCTGGTGTCCGCTGTCCGTGGGAAGAGGAGGGCCCGGGGGTCCTCTGCTGCTGACAGGCCCATGGTGCGGTGGCTCCCTCAGCCGGTCACCCCCGCGCCAACCCTGTCATTACTTGATCGGGTTTCTCGCTGCAAACCCCAGGCTCCGTGTGGTTTCTCCAGAGTCATAGGATCCGGCCAGGCCCGTCCTTGTCCTGGCCTGGTGGGTGGGGGCCTGCCTCTCTCCTGCCTTTCCAGAGGCCAAGGGCTCAGGGTCAGTCAGAAACCCCCACAGCCAGCAAAAGCCGGCCTCCGGGACTCAGCGTCATCCCAGTAGGGCCTGGGACCCAGGGAGCTTCTGTCTCGGGCCTCCGCAGCTCAGGGGGCCCCATGAAGCCTCACAGGCCCCACGCCTGCCCGAAGCTGGTTCTGCGCCATCTGGGGCCAGGGGCCCCGTGGGGGGGGTGCCCAGGGAGACACGGCAGCGGAGCCCCAGGCCCACGATGCTGGTGGCCGGTCTTCTCTCAGGCAGGATCCCAGGAGCAGACAGGGTGGCCCTGGGGGCCCTATAGGCCCCAAGAGTCAGCCCTCGAGGAGTGGGGTCAGGGAGGGACTCACAGCGGCCCACGTGCAGGGCACGCTCGGACCCCAGCACCTGCCGTGTCCGCCTCCCCAGCGCCACGGCCTGCCCCACAGCCGCCCACGTGGGTGCCTGGCCCGTCGCAGGGCGGGGGCGGAGGGCGTCAGTGTTTTACCGCCAGACTTGAGGGGCCATCCCGACTCGGGGCTGGTGGCGGGAGCAGGGCCTAGAGGCCGCCTGGGTCTGGTTTGGCCACATTTTTTCTCTTGGGAGACAGGCCTGTTGCTTCCTCTGTGAAAATGTTTACTCTTCCCAGGGCGGGGGTGCTTGCTGCGCCGCATGTGCCTGCGTGTACCTGTGTGTGCATGTGTGTGCGTGCGTACCTCTGCGGGTCCCGGTGCTCAGGTCCCAGGAAGCGGGTAGGGTTTGAGCTGGCCCCCAGCAATGGGCAGGAACGGAGGCTCAGAGAGGGGAGGCCCAGTCCAGGCCACACACCGGGGCGGCAGGACCCCCACCCCAGGCCCCCGTCATGCTGGGCAGATGTTTAGGCCCCTGGGCCAAGAGCTGCCCCAGACAGGCAGGTGGCTGGGTAGAACGAGGAGGAGACCCTGGGTGAGGGGGTGAGGGGCAAATGCCCGCTCCACAGTGTGGCCTGGGGCTGCTTCCCCACCCTGCACCTCAGTGTCCTCATCTGTAAAATGGGGATAACAGTAACACCTCCTTGTAATTTAACCTGAGTCAGGTGTCCAGCATAACGTTTAGCAGGTAGACGGCACTAAGCCACCATGTCCTCCCCGAGTTCCATCTGGGGACAGTGTCCTCTCTACTCTGAAGCCTCCTCTCTGGCCCCCTCAGGAGTCACTGACCCCAGGGCCCAAGAATTCTTTTCAGAGAAAAGGCTGAGAGCCCAGCTGGGTGCCCGGGGAGGGATGCTAACCCAGCCATGTGATCGCGGAGGCAGGAACTCCAGTAGGGGAAGGTTTCAGGGACCCAGGGGCGGGGAGCTCAGTCCTGGAAAATCCAGGCAGGCGGCTGGGAGAGGCAATTCTTGGGGTGGTGGGAGTACGCTGGAAGCAAGAGCCTGGAGGTGGGCGTGGGAACGGCCCTGCGGTAGTTCTACCGAGCTCCGTGGGGACTGAGGGACCCTCCGCCAGCCAGAGGCTTTGCTTGGGACTGGAAGATGGCTGGGGCTCTCCCCCCGTCGACCCCTGGTAGCCACGGAGGATAAGGGGGGACCCTCCCCGTCGGCGACACCTGCCCCAGCGCTGAGCAGGAACGGCGGCTCCGCGGGGTGGGCACCCAGGTCCACCTCCTGCCCCGGCAGCCCCTCGGCTCCAAACCAGGCCGGAGCCCTGACCGAGGCCGGACGCCGGGAGGGGGAGCGCGGGCGAGCTGGCGGCCCTTAGGCTCCGGCGGGGGCGTCTCCGCTCCCGCCCCGCCCGTCTCCCTCCCCGCCCCTCCCCCATCTCTCCCCCGCTTCCGCCCCTCCCCCATCTCGCCGCGTCCCTCCCCCAATTCTTCCCCGCCCCCCGCCCCTTCTCCGGCCCGCGGTCCGGCTTGCGCGGGGGCGGGGCCGGCGGAAGGGGCGCCCCGGGCGCCGCTCAAAGGGCCGCTAATGTTCGCTAATCCCGGCCTTTCAGGCGGCCGCGGCTCCGGCTGTTGGCCCAACAACAGGAGTCTGAAAGGGGGGCGCGGGGGCCGCTGCCCCGGCCGCCCCGTCCCCGACCCCGGCGGCCCCGGGACCCCGAGCCCGCAAGACGGGGCGCAGGTGCGTCCGCGCCCCCGGAGCCCTCGCGCCCCGGGGGAGAAGGGCCGTCCCGGGCCGCCCCGTACCAGCTGGGGAGACCGAGGCGGGGGCGGGCGGGGGAGAGGGGGCTGGCCGGGCGCGGGGAGGGCTGGCCGGTCCGCCCCCTCCGGCGGCGCGGCGGTTCCCAGGCCCGGGAGGGGCGCGGGGGCCTCACGTCGCAGACGGGCCGGGCCCCTCCGGAGCGTGACCCCGGCTTTCAGCGCCGCCCCTGGCCCGGCCCCAGCGCCTCGTTAGGGATTTAATTAAGGAGCCGGCGGGGATTTGCATAATCTCCGAGCCGGGCTGGGAAGCCCCGGGCGGGGGGAGGAGACGGCTGAGCAACTCTCTGGGCTGGGGTCTCCCAGTCCACGGGACGGAAGGGGCCTGGAGGTGGCGAGGAGACAGGCCGAAGGCAGGAGGACCCTTTTGTATCGGAGCCGGCCTGGAATTCCCCATCCGAGCCACAGGGTCCCTCCTCCTCCCCAGCTGACCCGAGCTGTAGATTCAGCTGGGCCTGGGCCCCCGGGCGAGGCGAGGGGAGGGGTGCCCCAGGAGGGGCCGCGGGCACCCCCGTCAGGCAAACAGTGAATGCAAACATTCCAGCCCCGGCCCAGCCCGGGGGAGCAACAGGCCCCGCCCCTTCCCACAGGTCCGTGGCGTCTGCCCCCATCCCTGGTGGCAGCCCGGGTCAGGCCGTCAGGGGGTCAGAGCAGAGTGACGGTGGAGGCTGCCCACGCTCCCGGGGCAGGGCATCCCCTCCCGGGTCACAGTGCTGTCTCAGAGAGGGCAGGGAACAGGCTTAGCACACCAGTTCTGGCTGGAGTCTCTGATGACCACTTAGTGGTGTGGTGGTGGGGGCTCTACGACACGTCCTTGGACCCTGGACCTGAGAGTGAGGTTAGGGAGTGGCCTCCCGGGCCCCGGTGGTCAGTGAGGCCGACCCTGCAGGGCTGTGTGGCGAGCAGCCTTGCCCCGCCTCCCTGCCCCTCGTGCTGCCGGAACCTCTGTCTCTCCTGGCATTCCAGATGGGGAGACTGAGGCACTGATCGTAGGGCTTGCTCTTGGCGGCTGGGTCAAGGAGGGTGGTACATCCTGAGCCCCATTGCCTGCTGGCGTCTCAGGCAGGACAAGGGCATGATAGTGTGGCCTCGGGAGGGTGGCGGGGCTCAGCCAGGAGGCCTTTTGGGTCACAGCCACAGCACCAGCAGCCCCCTCCCGGTGCCTGGCACCTGACTGCCCTGGGGGCATTCCCACAGCCTTCAAAGGACGCTGTGGGGCCTGCACGGGCAAAGGCCTTTTGTCTCCTGGATGGCAGGCTGGGGGCTGGATGGTCCCCGGGGGTGCGGCCACCTCCCAGGCCCTTCCCCTGGCACCCTGATAGGACTTGGCACCCCTGCCCAGCCTCGGTTCTGTCCTCTGCATCGGCAGTGGCTCCTGGGGCCTCTGAGTCAAAGCCAAGTCCCTGTAGTGCCCACGAGGCCAGGGTCCCTGGAGCCCTGTGCCCCAAAGCTCCCACGGCACCTCTGGCCCCTCAGGCCTGGTTCCTCCTTATCATTCAGGGCTCAACCTGAAAGTGCCCTCGCCAGGGTGCCCTTCCTGACCCCTCATTGCCCTCACATCACTACCTGAAGCTGTACTCACACGCCGTGGTCTGTCTCCACTGGGAGCCGGCCCCACGTCTCATTCCTGGGACCCCCACCCAGAGGAGGAGGGCAGATGTCAGTTGTTGGTGCCCCATAGGGCTGGCACCTGCAAAGGGCTGTGTGACCCCTGGGGAGCCCATCTCTTCAGCTGGGGAGCCCACCCCCCCATTTCCAAATCCCCACAGAGAATAAGTGAGGCCCGAGTGAGGCAGGCGCCTGAGTGAGGCAGGCACACGAGTGCTCATCCGGGTACCGGGCTGCCCCATGCCGGCCTAGGTCGGCACAGAGTGGGGCTGCAGCGTGGGGACCACACCCAGGCCTACCATGGGGTTTGCCGGCAAGGTACCTCCCCTCCGCCATCCCCCCGAAGGCAGGGTATGAGGACAAGGCCCGGGGGGGGCTGTGGTATGAGCCTCGGCGCCCCATTCTGGCCTGGTCAATTCAGGGGGGCTTCCTCTGGGCTGGGTGTGAGGGTGAGAGGAGGGGGCAGTGTGAACCAAGCCTGGCAGGTGGGCTCGGGGACCCTGGGTTGTCCCTGGAGCTTTGCCCGGCCCTCTCCGGGGCTCCTGGAGACGAGAAACTGCCCGGCACATGTTTTGGTCCTGGCAGCCCCTCCTTCTGCAGGGCCCCGTCTTCATCCAGCTCTCTGTGCCCCTGAGAACGTGCGCTCACCTGAGAGCCGGGGCTGTGGGTCAGGAGGCCGCAGGCTGTAAGGATGAGAGGGGTCAGGGAAGCCAGAGGTGGTCCTAGGCCAGGCCTGCGGTGCAGGGCGCAGGCGTCTGGCTGAAGCAGGAGGACGTCCCTGCAGCCTGATGGGGACTCTGGAGAGAGGTGGGCTTCAGCTCACGTGGAAGCCCACCAGGCCCTGTTTTCAGCCGAGGTATCTGGAAAGCCCAGAGGGCACGGACCAAAACCAGCGGCACCTTCACCAGAGACGCTGCCACCCCTCACCCCGGACAAGCCAGGCGCTGTCCTGCGTGGGGACTCAGGGACAGGAGAGGCAGATCAGCCCTGTCATCCGGCAGCGGTGCAGAGAGGCGGGGCGCGGGGGGAGGCTGGGCCTCAAGCTGCAGTCCCCACTGTGGCTCGTGGGGCTACAGGTGCTCTGGGGGGCTCCGGAGGAGCCTGGGAGCACAGTAGGTGGTGGGCAGAGGACGCCACTCGGGGGAGTCCCTGCAGGGGCAAGCACCTGGGGTGGCAGGGCCATAGGCCACCAAGGGCCCCCTTCGAGGGGTGACCTGTGATAGCAGAAGCCCCCGCTCACAACCCCCGGGTCTTCGATTGCCCACCATGCCAGGGTCTGCGGGACCCCGTGCCTCCTGGCCGTGCAGGGAATGGAGATAAGCCCCAAGTTCCCATTCATTCCACTTAAATTGCCTAAATATTATTCCAGGCAGCTCCCACAGCCTCCTGGCTGCCCCCGCCCCAGAGCTGGAGCAGCCAGGAGAGGACGGAGGCCTCGCGGGGGTTGGGGACACCCGAGGGCCTGTGGTCGTGGTCCCCGCGGGTGCTGCCGCGCCTCTGAGTGGGGCCTGACCCCGCCAGGGGCCGAGCACAGGGCCAGTGTTTCCCCTCCCGCCCTCGCCCGGTCCGGACCCCGAGAGGCGGCTTGCCCAGGACCCCTGCTTTGGGCGCAGACCCCTCTGGCTGGGCGCAGGCCGGCTCAGGGAACCACAGGGGCCCCGGGCCGTGTCTCAGGGCTTGGGGGGCGAGGGCGGGCAAGGCTGCCCGGGGAGCCGCCGCGTGGACCCCCGGCTGGAGCCGGTTCCTCCTGAAGGGGCCTTTCTCTGAGGCTTGGGGTGCGGCAGAGCCCCCCGCCCACCCAGTGCCCAGCCTGGCTGTCGGCGCCTCCTGGCCGGGCGGCCACAGCGCTGGTGTTGCTTTAATAAAACAAAGTTTTTCTTTCGTGCGCGGCCTCCAGTGGTGAAAGGGCCGATTTACGGAGCGCCGCACCCCCCTGCCCGCCCGCTGCGGTGGCGCTGGCCCGGCTGGGTAATTTATAGCTTCGACTTTGCGCACTAGCGCTGGGCTGCTGCTGCATGACTGGGGCCATTTATCCCGGCCCCCCCGCCGGCCGGCCGCCCAGCCGCCTTCCCCATTGAGATGTGTGGAAACCCCGCGGAACCCTGGGGTGAAAACAAGCCAGGCTGTTTGTGTCTCTGGGCGCCCGCGGCCACCGCCCGGATGGCGAGACCCCTTGGCCTGCCCCGTCCACGGGTGAGCAGACCCAGGCGGCCACTGTGAGGGCAGCATCACTCCTCTGTTCTGCCGGACTTCAGTTTCCTCCCAGGAATATGGACTGCCCAGAGGAGAGGGACTTGATCATGTCCCGGTAACGTCGTCCTGTTTGGAAGCTTCCAGGTCCAGGGCCTGCTTGCCCGCAGCCGGGACACGGCTTCACTCATGGTGTGTTCACTGAATGGCTGGTTTGTGCAGGGCCCCCCGCCCATCCCAGGACCCCCAGCCCAAGGAGGAAGGGGTGAGGGTGCCCATACGGGACCAGGCCCCCCCTGAGAGGGTTGGGGGGCCCTAGAGACAGGCTGAAGCCCAGGACCCTGGCGACAGGGCGTGCTATAGTGGGCAGAACTCAGGGGCTCCAATGGAGGACCTGAGCTGTGACCGGTCCTTTTAAAGGGGGCTGCTGCCCCTGACCCACGGGCACATACTTCTGCCACACAGACCTACCGTGGTGGTGTCTGGGGGCCCAGGCCCAGCTCTGGGTCGGCACACACAGGCCCACGGGCGTGCACACACGGTACGTGCACAGAAGGACACACAGACAGGCACGTGGACATAGACGATGTGCCCCTACTCATGTCTGCACTTGGGCCTGCAGTGGACAGCTTGACTGGGCAACCTGACAGTGTCACAGCCAGCTCCTGACCCCAAGCCCTGCCCAGCTCAGGTCCTGGCTCCCGTCCCAGCTCTCAGGCCTGACCCCGAGTCCTCTTTGAGTCTGGTCATCCTCTAACCACCAGGGCACCCGGCTGGCCCCCTCCACACTCTCCCGGGCCATCGCAGGCCCTCCTCGCCGGTTGCCCTGTGTCCACCTGGCCCCCATGGTCTGTTCAGTGGCGGAGCCCCGGGGAGACATGGGCAGGCCACACTCTGCTGAGTGCCTCTCTCTGCTGGGTAGGACAACAACAGGGTTGTCAGGGTGTCCCCAGGACCCCTGCCGCCTAGGACCCCAGCCCGTCACTCACCAAGGAGTGTCGGAGACAGCCACCCACACCCAGCCTCCTCCCTGCTCATGTGCCCATCTTAGAGGTGGGGAAACCGAGGCGGCGGTGGCGAAGAGGCCCCTGAATGGTGTGGAATGAGCTGGTAGCCGGCATCTCGACTGTGCCACGCCGCGGCTCTGGTCCACGAAGGGCTCCACTTCCCTCCACCTGTGTGCGCTGGGGGGGTGTCACGTGGGAGGAGGGCAGTTCCCACACTGCAGGTGATGCCCAGCTGGGGTTCGGCCCCTCATCCGAGGTCAGGCAGCAGGAAAGCTGAACGTGCAGGACGGAGGGGTGTTGCTGGCTACTGTCTGGTGCGGTCCGGGGCCTCCGTCTCACCCAGAGCCTCTGGCAGGGGGCTGGGCACGGGTTGCCGGGCATGCGGCATCTGTGACCCGGGTCTCTTTGGAGAAGAGATTTTTTTACTTCACTCCCAGTCTCATGGGGTCAGTGATGGGGGCCTGGCCAGTGTGGGCGGCCCCGGGTCAGGGCCCGGCAGGGTTAAGGAGCTGTCTCCACTCCCACCGTTATAGTTGGGTCATTAAACCCCCATCTCCTGCCTGGGTTCCAGCCCTCCCAGGGCCTCCCGGGCCTTTGTCTCACTTTCTAAGGCTCTGACAGGATCGGTCGGGTGGGGGCCCAGGAAGGGGTGGGGGGTACAGCATACAAAGCCCCCGGCCCTGGAGCCTCCTCTGCCAGGGTGCCAGCCGGAGCCACTCCCAGGATGCCCTCCTAGGGGGCTGGCATGGGCCAGGCTGGGCAGGCGTCCCCCAAGCCCGGCCTGGGACAGATCCACCCGGGCCGCACCCCTGGCCACCCCTGGGCTGTTCCCAGGCCCGTGGCGGAGAGCCCCTGGCCCCCTCACATTTGCCCACGCTCCACTGAAGGTTGCTAGGAGCTGGGCGGGGGTGGGGGCGTGCGGCTGGCGGAGGACCCGGGCAGGGGGGCGGACGCCCATGGACAAAGCCAGCCTGTGATTAAGTCATCTGCCCGTTGGCGCCACGCACGTCCCCTGGCCAGCTGAGGGCTGCTCCGGCCACACCCTGCGGCCACCGCAGCCCAACCAGCCCCCTGACCCCGGCCAGGCTCGGGGTCCCCCACCATGGTCAGGGGTGCCTGCCCCAGCCCATCCCACCCTGCCGTGGGGCCTCTACTGCCCAGGTGTCGTGGCACCGTCCCAGCTCTGCTGCTGACCCGTGGGGACCACAGCCGAGGCCCCTTTGCTTCAGTGTCCCCGTCTGTTCCACAGCCCAGTGCCGGGGCTGCACTGTCCCCATATAACCCCCGACCCTCTTCCAGCCCCACACCCTGAGCCTTGGTCTGAGCTGGGGGTGCTGCCCTAGGAGCTGGCCGGGATGGGTGGGTGGGCCGCCTCACTCGAAGGAAGTGGGGAGGTCCACGTGCCCCCCAGCTGCCATTCTTGCTGTCCCCAATGCTGGTCCCGATGTCCCCCCACCGCCATCCCCTGGGGGCCTCCCGCTCCTCCTGGGGGCCTCCCTGGTGGGCTGGTCTCTGCCCATCGCACCTACCCGAGAGGAGGGGGCTCCCCAGTCTCTATCTACAGGGCCACGCGGGACCTCCCTGCACAGCCCCCCACCACCTCAAGGTATGAGTCCAGCCTGGGGGGACCTTGGGGTGCGGGGCTGAGACGGGGCATGTCTCAAGAAACCAGGAGTCGGCTTCCTTGCCAAGCCCTCACCACGGGAGCCCAGTAGCTCCCTGGGCATTCGCGGGGCCCTGGCCCAGCCACAGCAGGGTCTGGGACACCTCTTTGGTCTCCAAAGAACAGGTGGCCCCAGGGCCACTTTCGCTTGTTTCAGAGCGAACTTGGGGTGGGGAAGGCCCATGGAGGAAGGGTCGGCCCCCGGACCCTGCGGTCTCCTCGTCCCTAAAGTGGGCATGACACCCTCTGGGTGGGGAAGGCTGGGGCCTCGGGGGAGGGCGGCTGGGCGTACCAGTGGAGGTGGCCTCTGGGGCCAGGCCTGCCCCGGATGGGTGGGATCACCGCCCCGCGAGCCAGGCTGCAGATGGGGTTTCAGGATGGGGCGGGGACTTCCTGGGATTTGCCGTTAATCAGGGCCCTGGGCGGGGAAGTTCATCTGTGCCTCAGTCACACGGTGTGTCTCCGCCTGGGGAGAGGGGCACAGCGGTGTCCTGGCTGGGGTGGGGCCCTGGGGCCAGGCACAGGGGGCCTGGACGGGCCCTTCTTTCTCAGGCCTCAACCCTCCCCAGGGGTGAGAAGCCTGGTGGGCTCCAAAGGCCCTAGCAGCCCCCTGCAGAGCCCCTGCAGGGCCAGCCGACCAGGAGGGTCCCAGGGCCCCCTTCTCCCCAGGGAGCTGCTCTGTGGCCTGGGGGGGACCACATGTGAGGGGGGGCTTCCCTCTCCCCTCCCCCGTGCTCACGAGGGGCAGAGAATGGGCCTGGTTTGGGCTGGGTCCTGGGGTCTCGCCAGGACCCCACTTCCCCTCTCAGGGCCTTGCAGGTTCCTCTGCTCCCCTGGGGACTCTGGTCCAGCCCCGGCTCAGGCAGTGGGTGTTCCTGAGTCGTCCTTGGTTTAATCCTCTTTTCCCCGCTCCGTCTCACGCGGGCCTGGGAGCAGAGGAAGGCCGAGAAGGGCCTCCTCACCCCACCTCTGCCTTGAACTCCACCGCGTGTCCACGTAGCAGCCACGCGTGTGCCCTGTGGTCACGCGAGCTGGCAGCTCCAGCCCGGGCGCCCCACGGGGAGGGCCCCCGGCGTCCACTGCCTCCCCCCGGGCCGCTCAGCTCTCCCAAGGGGAGGAAGCTTTCCTCAGTCAGCACCCTCGAAATCCAGTTTTCGGGGGACCCCTTCAAACTGAATCTCTCCTTCTGTGCCCGGCCTGAAAGGTGGCTCTGGGAATGGGCTCCAGCTCGGGGCCGGGGGACCAGGTTCCAGGCAGGGAGCGATGGCAGAGCTGGAGGAGGGCCTGAGGCCTGCGGCTCAGGGCAGGGGGAGGGTGGGGGGTGGATGACGATGTCAGTCCTCATGTTCGCGGGGCGGGGGGGGGGGGGGGGGGGGGGGGGGGGGGGGGGGGGG
>NW_020837950.1:75067266-75203796 GCF_003676395.1 Aethalodelphis obliquidens
GGAGCGGGATGGGAGGGGGTGAGCCTGCCTCCTGCGCCTGCCTTCCTGGCGCCTGCTCAGGCCTGTCCCGCCCGGGCCTTCCCAGAACCCGAGGCTGCGGTGCTGAGTCGGGGGTCTGTGCCGCTTGCCCTCATTCCAGCTGGGGCCTTCCGTGTGGTCCCCCACCCCACGCTGGAGCCAGAGGCAGACACAGGCAGGAGGGGTCCTCTCAGGCCTGCCCAGGGCCCCTCAGCAGACAGGGACACTGTCCCCTTCCCTCACCCCAGGCCCAGCCGTTCCAAGGCGAGCCCTCACTCAGCACCTTCCTCAGGGTCCCAGACTCTCCCAGTACACGGCAGGCGCTCACCACGTCCGTCCCAGGACTGGCTCTCGCCACTCCCTCCTCAGGTCTCCCACCCTGCTCTCGGCCCACAAGTCTCACCTGACTCCTGCCGTCTGCACTGCCTGCCCACGGAAGCCCCTGCCGGACTCCCCACCAGGGTGGAAACTCTGGTCCCCAACTGTGCCTGGGACCGCGGGCATGGTCAGCCAGCGTGTGTCAAGTAGACAGATGGAACCGGGAAATCCTCGATGGGTGACGGGTCCAGTGGCGGGGTGGGAGGATGCAGAGTGACGGAGTGGAGGCTAGAGGAGCGGGACGCGGGCGCTGGTGAGTCTGTAGGTCTGTGCAGCCGCGTGGGGCGCAGGTGGTTGAGCGCACACTGCAGACGAGGAGACGGGAGCGGCCGGTGGGCACCTGGGGGGCCGGTTGTGGACGGAAGGTGGAAGGTTGAGTCTCTGCAGGATGAGCACGTATGGCGTTCTGAGCTGTCAGGAAGGTGCGAGAGTCCCAGGGGAAGACAAGCTTGGCCTGATCCATCCTGCGTGTGGAGAGCATGGCCGCGGCCCCTGCCTGGGCCGGGCGGGCCTTGTGCTGGGAGGCGGCCGCCGGCGTGAGTGCGGGGGTCCCGGGGAAGGAAGGGCCAGGAGGCCAGAGTCCCCGCCAGAGTCCACGGCCGGGAGCAGAGTTGGGGCAGGGAGGTGGTGAGTCGTCAGCCTGGGGTAGCCCAGCGCGGAGGAGCGCCCACGCCTGCCCAGTGGGCCCCGAGGATGTCCCCGCCGCTGCCGCTCCCAGCGGGTGCGAGGCCAAAGGATAACGTCACGTCTGCTGAGGGGGTGCCCCGGGGTCTGGCAGCAGGCGCAGTCCAGGGTCCCCGCCTCGACCCTGCCAGCCTCTGCTCCCTCAGGTTGCCCCAAGGTCACTGAGCAGGCAGGGCACCGTTTCCTTGGGCAGTCTCACCTGGTTTTCCCGAGTCCCTGGCCCCAGGCCAAGCCTGTCTCCCACTCTGGGCCTCTGGGGGGGCTTGTGAGGAGTCGGGCCAGGCTGGGTCACCTCTAGGGGCACGGGCTGTGGCAGAAGGTGGGGGGGTCAGAGCAGGACCAGAGGAGGCAGAGGCGGGTGCCCAGAATGCCAGGGTCCCACAGCAAGCCCTCTGCACCTTCCTGGACACTCTGGGAGGGACCCTCTGCCCGGTGCCCATTTTACAGGCCGGGCACTGGTAGAGCCAGGGACTGACTACCCATGGCTCCGGCTCCAGAGCCCCTGGTTTGATGGGCTGGTTGCCTCCCAGCGTGGGCCAGCCTGGTCATCACCAACACCCTGGAGGGTGAGGGCTGTCTGCCTCCCGCCCTCCTCACTGCCATCACTAGCCCAGAGCCACTGGTCTCCACCAGCCGAGTGCAGGTGAGGCTGGGGGTGCACAGGCGGACACAGAAGCAGAAATGAACTCTCAGCCCCTCGAGGCCCCTCGCCACCCTGCCCATCGCCTGATCACAGCACAAGGAGCCAGGGCCGTGGCTGCCCTGCCCACTGAGGCAGGGCTGAGCTGGGGTGGGAGATGCAGCCAGACGGGAGAAATTGGGGCGTTCCAGGCAGACACTGGCCGCCGTCTCCACAGGAAGAGCCAGGCAGGCCGAGCGGGCAAATCTTATTAGCTGGTAGACTTCCGAAGCCCCATCGCCGAGTGCCCAGCGACCTGCTCGTTCACGGCCCACCGTGTGCGCGCGCTGCCCTTGGGGGCTGGGCCTCCCACTGCCCCTCAGTGCCCTCGGCCAGGTCCTGGCCAGCCTGCGCCTCGCCCGGGCCCCGGTTCTCGCTCCCCGCCGAGAAGGCTGCTGGAGATGTGTGGGAGGCCCGTGCCGCTCTGGAGCCAGGAGATGGCCTCTCCTGGGCAGCGTGGTCCAGGCCCCTCCTGACCCCAGGCCTTGGTGAACGGCCCACGGCCCTGCACGCTGGGGTCCTGCTGGCACCCCCGCTCCAGGCTCTGGGTCAGCCCGCCCCTGCAGCTCCCAGCTTGGAAGGCCCCCCAGGTCAGGGTACCGACCCCTCAGTGTCAGGCTTTGCGCCCAGCAGGTCCAAGCCCCCGTTTCCCCATCTATAGAATGGAAATCATGACCGATGATGGCTACTCCCATCCATCCGGGCAGTGAATGGGCAGTGAGCCCTGTGCCACCGGGACCACCGTCACCCCAGAGGGACCTGGCCCGCCCTCCCTCCTCCCCCCACCCCAGGCCCAGAGCAGAGCGGCTGCCAACGGGGTCCCCATCTGGAAACGATTGTGCTCGTGGCCCCCAAAGATCTAATTAAAATACATTGGGTTTTTATGCTGCTTCCTTGTCTGGGGAGGAATCCAGGCTGGGTATGAAACGGGATCGCTCTGACGTTGGGCCTGGAGCATCAGATTGTGTAGTGCCTGAATCAGAGCCCACAGGGGGGTTCTCGGAGGCCCGCCAGGCCAGGGCTTCACTGTGACCCTGCCCCTTGTCCCGCGGGGTCCTGTCCGCGTGAGGGCATCCTCTGTACCGGCTGCTCCCAGGCCCCAGGCAAGGAGCCTGCCCTCGCCGACAGGATGTCCTGCTGAGCGGTGGGCAGTGAGACCCCAGCTCCATCCTGTCCCCCCCAGGAGCACCCTTCCCTCCCGCTTCTTCATCCTCCAGGCTTCACCCCCCACCCCGGAAGCGACCCATCTGGGAGATTCGAGGGTCATCTTGTTCCCAAGGCTGGTGTGGCCCAGGGCGGATTTGGGGTGAGAGGAGGCCTCAGAGCTGTGCCCGCCTGGCCGAGGCCCGCTGCTCCCCCAGCCCAGGGGTCCAGGGGCTGAGAAGCGCCCAACGAACCCTCGGGTAGTGGTGGCCCCTGCTGGTGGAGCCCGAGGGGCAGGTGTGGGCTGGGCCCTGGGGGGCTCCTCCCCCTCCCTCAGGCTGGCTCCCCTCAGGGGCGCAAGGTAGCCACAGGCCCAGTCTCCGCCTGCCTCCCCCCTGGCCTGGGGATGGGGTGGAGGTGGCCCGGAGGATGCTGGAGAGCCTCGCCCAAAGCCTCTGCCATCACAGCCCCTCGGGGCGGGGGAGGAGCAAGGGCCGGAGAGGCTGCCCAGCTCCGGGCCCCCCAGAAACCTGGCCCCGGGACCGCCAGTGCGGGCGCCCAGGCTGTGTAACTGCCTGCTCAGCCACGGAATGGGCGACCGGCTGTGGCCTGGCTGTGGCCCCTGCCCTCCTGCCCCGAGGCTCTTCCCGTCGGGAAGAAGCCCCGGGGGCAGGTAGCACACTGGACCTCGTCCAAGCAGCGCAGGCTGGACGTGGCCGGGACGGGCCGTCGCTCCAGGTTTGGGGTGGGGCAGCGCACGGCCTGTGCGGCCGTGCCACCCGGCCCCTGACCCGGGGTTGTGCGGGCTCCGAGACCCTCAGTCACCGGCACCCATCTTGCTCCCAGCCCGCGTCCCCCAGTCCTGCGCCGGAGCCCGCGGCCTTGCGCCGGGGTCGCCACTGCCCTCCCAGCATCTCCATGGGCTGGGCCTGGAGGGCACTGTCTTGGCCGCCCAGCCCACACCGGGCCTCCCTGGCAAGTGGGGACGGAGTTTCTCGGGCTGCCGGGGGCTCCTGAGCAGGAAGTGCTTGAGCATTTCTGGGGGGGGGCTCCTCTGAGAGCCCCCGGCAGGTGAGGGCTCGGCGAGGGGGTGCGGGCACAGGGTCTGCGTGCAGGGATTGGAGGCAGGAGCAGGAGGCACAGCTGGCCTGCCCAGTGCTTGTCCCTGTCACCACCGCTGGCCTGGAGGGACCACACGAGCCCTCCCGCAGGTGGAGGTCAGGAGCCTGGGGACTTCAGTGTGAGGGTCCAGAGCCTGGCATGGAGGAGGGGACAGCTGGAGGGAGAAGCCCCGGCCTGGGCCCCAGAGCCACGTCGCCTGGTTCCCGGCGCCCTCCGCCTCCCACTTCGCCCAAGCTCAGCCCCCACCGAGTCCTCGCCCCCAGCCTCCCCCTGGCATCTGGCAAGTCCCAGGGCGCCTCCTCCAGGAAGTTGCCCTCGCTCAGCTGTCCCTGGCCAGGAGAGAGGCGTGTCAGCGGGGCCTGGTGGGGCGCCTGGGGCCAGACAAGCCTGGGCTCAGGGCGAGGGCACATTCCTGCTTTCCTAGCCTGTGGAGAGGGGGTTCCCAGAAGTGCCGAGGAGGCCTGGCCGGCAGCCCGCGGGGAGAGCCCCTGGCGCTTCCTGCTCGGCAGGACGCAGGGCAACGGCAACCATAAGGCCCGCCCTCCTGGCCCTCCCTCCACCCAGCGCTCGGGTGGCCTCCCCTCCGGGGTCCAGACCAGGCAAGGCAGCCCCCCGAGGCCTCTGCCCCCGGCACCGCGGGGCGCTGCGTCCTCGGGTGCCACGGAGCCTGTGCCCCCGCCCACCGTGCCCGCCAGCCGCCCCACCGCCCTCGGCTCCTTGGTCAGGGCCCTGCTTGGGTTGTCACTGCCCCCGCGTGAGGACGCGTGGGCTCGGGACCCCTCAGGAAGTGGAGGAAGGCGGGTGATGAGGCAGGGTGGGGACATGGCCACGCGACCTCGGGCAAGTCTCGTCCCCTGTGGGGGCGATGAGATCACTCTCCCGGCGGGCGAGCCAGCACCTGGCGCGGTGGGCACGTCGGGGCGGGCGCACACCTGGCCGCATCCGCCTGGCCCGGCGGCTCTCGGGCTGGGCGCGGCCTCCCCAGGGGACACGGCCACCCTCTTGGCGGTGGGCAGGCGGGGCTTCAGATACCACCTTTAGGAGACAGGTCCCTGCCTGGCACGCCCGCCCCTCGGGGAAGCCCCCGGACACTGGGCCGGCCCACAGCGGGGCGCCCACCGGGAGAAGGGCTGAGTGGCCGGCCTGGACCTCTTGGGCAGCGCGGGGTGGCCGGGCCTGGACGCCGAGCCTGCCGCCCTGGAGGGAGCCTTCGCACTCCTTGCCTTCTGCTCACGGGCAGTGAAGGGAACCCCTAAGCCCGCCTCCCGGGCCTTTGTGCTGCGGGGTCGTCGGTGGCTGCAGTGGGTGGGCTGGACCTTGGTGTGAGGCCGCCTTCCAGGCCCAAGGAGCCTGCAGGTCGTTGGCCCGTGACCTCCATGCAGCGTGGAGAGGGTGAGGGGCAGTGCCGTGCCAGTCCAACCGCTCTCCAGGGCACAGGAGCTGCTGGGCCAGCTGGGGTGGGGGTGGCCTGCGCCCTGTGGTTGAGCCTGGCCAGCCGCCCTGCCCCGGGTGGAGGTAAGCCCACCCTGGCCCCTCTCCTGTGCTGCCTGCTACTCTGGCCTTGGACACACCAGTGACCCTCTGCTCGCTGGCCTGCGTGGAGAGCAAGCACCCCAGGCCGGGAAGCCTGACAGAGGTGTGCAGGGACGGGGCGGGGGCCGCTGTGAAGAAGCGGCTGGACCTCACTGGCTGCAGGGGTGCCTGGAACCCCCTGCCGCCATGATGCAGCTACTCCCCTTCCCCCTACTCTGTCCCCCCGCCGTGGCACCGTCACCCCCTCCCCTGACACATTCCCTACCTGCTTGTCTGTTCCTTCACTCTGCTCCCCCCACCCCGGCCCAGCCAGAAGGTCGGCTCCACCAGGACAGGGACTGGACCAGTCTGTCCCCCGCTGACCCCCAGGGCCTGGAAGAGTGCTTGGAACAGAGAAGGTGCTCAGCACATGTTTGTCATGTGAATAAAGGAACGAGTGGCCAAGAGTGGGAAGCAGCCTTGGAGTCTCAGGGTCCCACCCCTCACGGACTGTTGGCGACGACGGGCTTGGTGGCTGGTAGGGGTCTGGATGGGGGTCTACCCGGAGCTGACGGCCCCTGCCCCACCTCTCCCCCTGGGCCCTGGGAGGGGGCGGGCACGGCCTCGGCCTCGCTCTGGGCAGGTCACGAGGCGCCCTGGTGGGAGCCCCGGGGCCCCTTTGCTGCTGTATCACAGCCGGGAGGCCAAGACACTGCAGCCCAGCCAGGGGCACTGTCCTCGCTGGCCTTCACCCCGCCAGGCCCGGCACTCCAGGAGAGGGCGCCCTCTTGTGGGACGCCTCGGGCTCCCTGTGACCCCGGCGCTCTGCAGGACCCTCACCCTCCCTGCCTCAGACCCCTCTGGACTCTGCCCACGCAGTGGCTCCTGCCAGAACGCGCCCTCAGGCAGGCCCGGTCCAGACAGAGAGCGGGGTGTGTGGGGGGCAGAGAGCAGGCCAGGTGCTGTCCAGCCGCCCACCCGCAGACACCCAAGGCAGCCCCCTGCCCCACACAGGGGCGCTTCCTGCCAGGTCCAGCCCGGGCTCTGGGTCTCATGCTCGCGCCCCCGTCAGAATACCTGACGGTGCCCCTCCACACAGTCCCCCGGCCCCCATCTCCACCCTGAGCCAGGTGGGCCTGGTCAGCGCCCCTAACCCCCACTCAGGAGTGGACACCAGGGGTGGACAGAGGGGAGCCAGGGCACGAAAGGGGGACAGGGGAGGGACAGTCCTCCAGCATGACGGGGTGCTCAGAGGATAGCACCTGTGGGGACCTGGCTGCCACCACACCAGGCACAGCCTGGCTTGCTCATTCATTCGCCCCTTCACCCCTCCACTCCTCAGGCACACGTCACGTCATCCCGTCCGCTGCAGGCAGGAGCCCTGGAGCCGGGGAAGCTGAGGGAGGCTCTGGGTGCTCGTCCAGCCGCCCGTCCTCTCTACGAACACCCGAGTGCTGTGTAGCTGGTGCCCACCGCCAGGTCTGGGGTGGGGCAGTTTCTCCGTGGAGTCTGTTAGGCAAGTGAGGGCCACGAGTCTGGCACTCCGTGTGCCTGGATGGTGGGTGCGGCATCCACCCCACCATGGCGTAGCCCAGAAAACCACCGGACAGGGACTGGGCTGGGGAGGAGGCAGCAGGGGCAGGGCCTGCCGTAGACGTTTTCACAGCCCCACCCGGGCTTGCCCAGACCCCCAGCAGTGATGCTGCCTGGGGTGGCCAGCCCCCCACCTGCCCTGGGCCGGGGCCCTGCCCGCTGGCCCCTCTGTAGTGGCTGGGCCTGCCCTCCACAAACTTGGGTACTGGGCCAGGCACACGGGTCTGAAGGACGGGGGGGGGGCGGAGGGGAGGACAGCCACCCCCAAAAGCTGGGCAGGGCAATAAGGAGGCGGCCCCTCGACTCCCCACGGTGAGGGTCCGGGAGACCTGGGCTCAGGAGGCCAGGCTGGACGGAGCTGACGACGTGGTCAATGCTAGTCCGGAGTCTCAGGCCGGCCCCACAGCACCCCCTGCAGGCCGCCTGCGCTCAACGGCTCCCAGGCGGCCACGACAGCCTGGGTCGGGGCTTGGGGGCGTCGTGGAACCTGGGGGTCAGGAAAGCCAGGCCAGGGGAGCACAGGGGGCCTGGGATCTGGGGCCGGGAGCCAGGGCCGGGAAGTGAATACCTGTCCCCACAAGCCCAGCCCCGCAGGTGTGCCATCCACCTCGCGGACACGGCCCAGCACAGCCCCGGAGAGCCTCAGCCGGGTCAGGGTGCTCCTGCCCTGACCTCGTGCAGCCCCTGCGGCCCGGCTGCTCCCCAGCATTCTCTGCCTCCCGGGCGGCCCTGGCTCTGCTGGGCCATCCCCTCTGGGACCTCCCATAGGATGAGCCCGGCACACCCGGGGCGGCCCAAGGGGCCAGTGGGCGGGGCTCCGGGTTTGCATGCCCGGGTCACACGGGCGCAGATGCCACCCGTGGGTCCTTCCCAGAGGGCGGGGTGGCTGCACCCTTGCCTGGCCGTGCCGCAGCCCTATTTGCTAGGACTAGGAAGGGCCGAGGGGAGTTTGGGGTTCAGCCCTGGCTGGGGGTCACTGAGTGGAAGCGTCACCTGACTTTGGGGGAGGCTGTGGCTGGAGAGAGTCCGGGGGACCGGCAGGCGGGGGCACGGAGGGTGGGGCTCGGGGGGCAGCCCGGTGGTCCGTCTGCTCTGGCCAGTCCCCCGCGCTCCCATCCCCCCCGGGGACTCAGCCACGTGGCTGGCAGCCCCTGGCCACAGAGGGCCCAGGTGAAGCCCACTGAAAGGACCGAGACCAACCAGGGTGGCCCCAGGTGGACCCTCTCGGGGGTAGGGGTGGGCGGTGGTGCCCCGCAGACCTGGGCTTCTTCATGAGGTGGGGCGCCAGCTCGCGGTGAGGACAGGCGGGCAGTGGGGGGCCTCGGGCTAGGCGGCCCCAGTGGTGGCGGGGGTCTTAGTCTGCTGCGCCGCCACAACAAAATACCACACGCTGGGGGCCTGAAACAGCAGACGTTTATTTCCTCATAGTCCTGGAGGCTGGAGGTTCAAGATCAGGGTGGCGGCCGGTTTGCTTCAGGGCGAGGCCCTGCTTCCTGGCCTGCAGACGGCCGCCTTCTCGCTGTGCCCTCACAGTGAGGGCGGAGAGGTGTGGTCTCTTCCTCTTCACGTAAGGACACTGGCCCCATCACGGGGACCAGCCCTAATCTTCCCCCACCTCCTGATTCCATCGCCTTGGGGTTAGGGCCTCCACACGTGAATTTTGGGGGGACACAAACATCTGTTCCTTAACAGTGGGGTTCCAGGTCCCCACCACACCGCGGGGAGGGGCTCGCTGACCCTGTGTCTGATAATTCTTCCCTCCCGCTCAGCAAGGAGGCCTGGGCCGCGGCCCCAGGACAGCTCCGTTTCCGCCGTCCCCGCCCTGGCAGGAGGCCCCTTGGCCCGCGGCGGCGATGTGCAGGGGCGCAGGGGTGCGGAAGCCCAGGCCGCGGCTGCGTGCCCGGCTCGGGTCATGTTTACCCTCGGGAGCCCAGTGCCAGGGCCCCCACCCGGCCTCGCAGCCCTAAGTTGACTCGGCCTCCAGGATAAACACCCATTCAGCCACACAAGGCCCCTTTGTCCAGGATGAGGCTCCTGGCCCAGGACGCTGCCCGGCGGCCCGTGTCCTCAGCGTGGCCAGCCGCCCCTTGTGGCCTTCTCTGGGCAGATGCCTGGCCTGGCTCAGAGGCCCCAGCTGGGGACGGGGCCCTGGGCGGCCCTTGGAGTGGCCAGAGAGGCCAGGCAGGCTGAGCTGGGTGTGGAGATTGCCCCTCCAGGCCCTGTCAGAGCAGCCCTGACCCCCCAAACAGCAGTGCGTCCCTGCAGCCGTGTGGCCACCATGCCCTCTCGGCCAGGCAAACCTGAGGGACGTAAGGCCGGGGAGCTGCAGCGGGGTGGCGGGTGGGCCCGGGAGCTGCAGGCCCCATCCTGCCCCTTGCCCACCCAGGCCCCTGTGGCTCCTCCCAGGCAGAAGAGGGGCTGCCCACACCCGCATCCCGCTGCTGGCCACTGGTCCCTGTGAGCTCAGCGTCTTTACCTGTGAAACGTCCTCCGCAGGCTTTGGTAGCTTCTCAGCTTCTAAACTCCCCCCGGGTGGAAGTGTGTCCCACGTCTGTCTGGGGTGGAAGTGAGATGGGGGGGTGCCTACCCGGGAGCAGGATGGGGGCTGTGCTGAGGCAGGGGGTGCAATGGAGGCTCCTATGCAGAGAGGCGTGGCATGGGGTGGGAGTGGGGAAGGGGCTCCAGGGTTAGGGGGCGGCACACGGAGCGCAGGAGCCTGAGTCACTCTGGGGAGGGGGCCCAGCGTGGTGAGGAATCATAGACCCCTGAGCAGAGAAGCCGGTCATCACGGGCAGCGGGCCTGCCTGCAGGAGGCTGAGGGGAGGCCTCTGCGTAAGAAGAGCACGCATACTTAGGCCTCGAGGGCCTCCAGCCTCCTTTCCGGAGGGCCCAGTCCTGGGGCTGGCCTGGGCGGGGCTGGTGGGGGGCCCCCGGAGCCAGTGCCCCAGCCACACCTGGCTGGGTCGGGGGTGTCAAGGATGCTCCTCCAAGTAGTGGCTTTTACGCAGAGAGGTGACGGCCCTGCGGCAAGGTCCTGCTGGCCCACCCGGGGGCTTGGCCCTGACGCCGGGAGCCACACGAGGACCGCGTGGGACTCTGGTTAGAAAATGACCCTCTGGCAGTTGTACTGAGAATGGGGGCAGTTGGGGGACCCAGAGGGGTCCCAGGAGGCCGGACAGGAGGTGCCACAGGGACAGGGGAGATGGTGGGGCTGGAGCACAGGGGGCCGTGGGGGGCCTGGAGCCTGGGCTCCTGCCTGGCCTTTTGTCACTCTGAACGTGCTGAGGACAAATGCGCTGGGTGCCCCTGGGGCCCACGGAGGGGGCGCTCCTCAGTGGGACTGTCATCAGGTTCCTGTCCCCGTGCTGCAGCCCGTGGCCGGCAGCGACCCCTGGTGGTGGCCAGCATGTCGCTGCAGCCCACCGCGGGTCCGTCCTTCACTGGCGCTGGGATGCTGGGGGCGGGATGTGCGGGGGCCGGGATGCTGGGGGGCCGACGCGGGGGGGGGCGGATGCGGGGGCCCGGATGCTGGGATGCGGGGTCGGTATGCGGGGGGCCCGGATGCGGGGTTAGGGATGCTGGGGGGCGGATGCAGGGGGTGGGGTGGATGAGGGGGGCGGGCCTCTGGTATGGGGCTGGGGTGGAGGCAGTGGTTGGTGTGGGGGCTCCCTGAGGGGAAAGCGCCCTTGTGTCGGAGGTTCCCCTCGGGACTGGTGCCCTCTGCCTGCTCCAGCAGCCCCCAGGAATAGGGTGGACATGCAGACTGAGGAATGGCTCCAGGGCTCAGAGTTTCAGAGACCAGTCTGGCCAGCTCTCTGCCCGCCTGTGTCCAGGGTCCCCTGATGCCCTGCAGGCGGGGACCTGCCCAGTTCAGAGGGTCTCCCGGGGGCTGTCTGGCCCCCACTGCACCCGTGCCAGGGCCTCACCTCCACCCTCCAAGCGTTCCCCCCTGCCCTCAGTGAGCAAGGGACCATGATAAGGACAGTGCTGCAGCCAGTGTCCAAGGGTCCAGTGAGCATGTACTGCGGGCCCCTCCTCTGGAGCAGGCCCTGAGGGGCTGAGATGCAGCCCACTGGGGCTGGGGGTGCACAGACCCCCCACTTTGAGACGTTCTTACCTCTGAGCCTTTGGAGGCAGAGCTTCTGTTAGGAGCTTCGAATGTCTGTCCATGGAGGGTTCTCCAGAGAGACAGCCAGAGGAGACCCATCTGCCCTCCAACACTTCACCCCCTCCGTCTTCTCGGGTCTGTCTCAGGAGACTGTGGGGTCCTACTGGGGGGCAGGCCGGCAGGCTGGAAACCCAGGCGGGAGCTGCTGGTCCCCAGACGGACCCCTCCTCCCTTGTGGGCTGGAGGCGGCCTCCACACCGCCGAGGACAGGTCGGTGCTACCACGGCGGGCGTGAACCTGGCATGGCTACAAACACCCTGAACATCTCGGTGAGTGTTTGACTACCAGGGGCTGCGGCCTCGCCAGGTGACACAAAGCCAACTGCCGCGCGGCTGCCTTGGTTGGCTTTCTTCCTCGAAGACTTGAGTGTGTCTGGATTCTGATCTGTGGCCGAGGCAGAGACACAGCCCCCACCCCTGACCACAGAGCCGACTAGGCAGATGGGGTGGGGCCGGAGCCCACTCGGCTGACCCCTGGGAGGGGCTGCCTGCCCGCCCAGCCACCCGCCTACCCCTCGGGCAGCTGTGAGGTGCGGGGCAGGGAAGGGCCAAAGGCACAGAGGGGACAGCAGCTGTGGTCGGTTCAGCCAGAGACTGTCCCTTTAACGAAGACCAGGAGAGCTCTATTGCTTAGACTTAAGGGAAACTTTATTTATTCTTCCTAAAGCAACCTAGTTTAAAAACGAGTTGAGGTTAACAGAGAAGAAAAACCCAGACGGGCAGACACACAGACAGACACACAGACAGACGGGGGGACGGCACAGGTCGGGGCTGCCACATCAGATTCTCTCCATCTTGGAAATGAGGTCGTCACAGATTCTGGTCAGTTCATCGTTTTCTTTAGTCTGAAGGAGGAGAATCAAATCCCTAGATCTCTCCCAGCGCTCGGAGCTGGGAGCAGGCCCAGAGCTTCTAGAACCAGGAGGGCTGCTCTTCCCCCACTCCGCCTGGACCCGTGGGTCCCCTGTGCCCACCTTCTGCTCAACGACCTTCTCCAGCGAGTGGACGCGCATCTGCTCCTTCCTCAGGACTGCCTGCAGCGCCAGGGCCTCCGCTTGGGCCTTGCTCCGGACCTGGGTGATCTCCTCGTTCGCCCTGGAGCAGCAGAGGGGCTGGGCTGAGCCCACGGGGGACCAGACCCCTCCCGAGGGAGCCTCCTGCACCCTCCCGCCTGACACTCACAGCTGGAGCTTCTCCTCCGCGTGGGCCTTCAGCGCCTGGTACCTCTGGCCCTCCTTCTCGATCCTGCCTATGTAATCCTCAACACACTTCTTCAGCGACTCTTCATTCTGGGAGGAAGAGCAGACGCTGAGCCCTGAGCTCAGGGCCCAGGCTCTCTGGGTCATTCGTGGAGCAGCAGTGGGCCAGGCTACAGGGGAAGAGCTCTTCCCGTTTCCTTCCGGAGACGCCAGCACTCACACAGCCCCAGGCCTCCTCTCATCCCGCGGCTCAGGAGGCCTCCGGATGCGGGGCCTGACCCCCTGCCCCCGAGGGGACCCTGCCCGGCACACAAGAGCCCTATGTCCAGGCACCTCGGGGGAAAGCAGGCCGGGCCCCAGGTCCACGGAACAGCCCCTGCCCTCCTGCCCCCCAGCCCTGTGCTTTGGGGGCCGGGTCTCCTGCTGCCCCAGGAGGGACACAGCAGTCTCTGCGCAGGCCACACAGGGACAGCCTCGTGGGCACGCATGTCCGGCAGTAGGCGACAAAGCCGAGAGCTGAGAGTGCAGGTAGGAGGAGGGCTGGAGCCTGGGGCCCACACCCCCGGGGGGGGCCTCTCCTTTCTTCCCAGACTCAACACCAAGGCTCAGCTCACCCCCTCTTCCTGCAAGGCCCCCAGCCTCTCCCCGTCCCTGCTTGTCACGCTGCCCCACTGGCAACAATGCCGACCCCGCCGTCCCCGGGGCCTCTTGCCGGCCGGGCACCCACCGTGCGGTAGCCTTCGATCACTTCCTTCTGTTTCTCAAACCGCTTGAAGAGGTCGGAGAACGACTTCTCCGTGGAGTGCAGGTCTGCAGTCAGCTGGTCTCTGTCCCTCAGAACCTTCTGGATCTCGGCTTTGGCAAGCTCCTTCTGTTTCTGAGCCTCCTCTTAAAGGAAGGCCAGCACCCGGGATCAGCGGGCGGCCAGCAGGTGGCGCCACAGACGACCAGCGCTAGGAGGGCCCCCTGGGGCGCTGACCAGCCCCGCTCTCGGGACCTTCCAGGGCAGGACCTGGGGGCCCCAAGTGCCCCGAAAACAGCTGTTTCCTCAACACCAGCTCCACCCGGAAGCCGAGGGAGCGGACAACGAACCCAGGGCCTGACTGAAGAGCCCAGGCCACACCTACCCCACACTCAGGGCCTCCAGCCCCAGCCCGGACACACCCGGTGCCCAGCACCCACGGAGACTGCAGCTGGACGCACGGCCCTGAGGGCAGGGGTCAGACCGCGGGTGCAGCGCCCAATGGAGGGACCCAATCTGTTCGCCGCCACAGCCCCGGATGCCAACTCGGGGCCCGGCCAACCTGAGGGCTGATGAGCACCCGGGGCCCAGCACCCCCCGGCCTCCCTGACTGCCAGCTGCCCCAGCCCAGGGACTCACCCATCGCCTGGTACACGGTCCCCTCAAACGCGTCCATGATTTTCCTGTGGAGGAGAGCAGATGCCATGAGCCCCGAGAGTGCGTCGTGGGGTCCTGGGCAGCCAGCACGCAGACTCACCCCATCTCCAGGATCTTTTCCTGCAGCGCCGTGCACCTGACCCTAAGCGCCTCGTTCTCCTTCTGTGTCGCCCCAACCTGTGCAGACCACACACCTGAGTTGGCGCCAGTGTCCTCCCGTGCTGGGGTCTCCCGCCCCACTCAGCAGACATTGCAGTGCTGGGGGGTCGGCGTGCGGTGGGTGCACGGGTGGGACACCTCCCGACACAGGCAGGGCGGTAGAGCAGCGTGCGGGGGAGAGCCCCGCGGCAGAGAGGACACCACCTGAAGACGGCTGGCAGGGGCCAGGAGCTCCTGGGCCCAGCGTGGCCCGGCGCACAGGCCTCCCTGAGAGGGGACCAGCGGACGCCACCCAGGGCATCACCAAGGCAGCAAGGGGACTTGGGGGCCGCTACCCCCTGGGCAGCTCAGAGCGGACACCCAGACCCTCGCTTGTGAACAGGTTCTGCAAGAGACACTGGGTGGAAACGCAGGACACTCAGCTGCCTGGGCGCCTGGCTCGGGGGTCGGTGAGTGGCCGCCTGCGACCCTGCCTGCACGGTGTGAGCAAAAGGCCAGTGCGCAGAGCGGCCACCCCGCTCCCCAAGGCTCTTCAGAGCAGCCTGCAGGTGCCACGCCCAGGGCTGCAGCCAGCAGGTGGGGGCCGCTCGCTGGGCACCTCCCCTCACCCCCCCTTGCCCTCACCACAGTGTCCAGGTCCTTCTGGCTGTACTGCAGCACGTCCACAATGGGCCCCACGGGCAGCAGCGGAGCCCTGGGTCCGAGGTCACAAGGAGCTGGGCCGAGCGTCTGCAGGCGACAGAGACCAGCTGGGCCGCAAGCTCCCCTGGCACTCCTCTCTGCCCCGTCGGCTCCCCAGATGGCACAGTGCAGCCCCCCTCAGCCCAACAGACCCCTTAAGCCTTCAGATCCACAGCACATGAAAGTCGGGCCATTAGAACAAGTGTCTCTTTACACCACAGAGGGGACGAACCACTTACGGGAACGTCCGGGGCTCCTACAAAGTCCAGGTCCAGCAGCTGCGCCTCCGGGGGGCTTCCCGAGGAATGCGCGTCTGTGCCCCGTGCACTGAGACCAGAAGAGAACACGCATGCTGTCTGCGTGCGTAGGGGTCGGCCCAGACTCTCCCCCAGGGCCACGGGGTCAATATTCGGGACACATGGGCCATGCGGCCTATCAGGCTGCCCACCTCTGCTGTCGGAGGGGCTGCACGGGCACAGAAGAGCACAGACCCGCTTACAAACTTGTTTATGAGCTCGGCCAGGGCAGCTGGGGCCCGGCCACTGTCTCTGCCCCCCTCCCTGCGGCAGGGCACTCCCATCGTCACACGGCCTGCGTGGATCGGATTCCCGCCCGCCCCAGCGCACCTGCTGGGCTCCGGGGCCACAGGCGCCGGCCCCCGGGGGCTGTCCTGCAGCAGTGGGTCAAACTTAAGGTACAAGGACTGCTTCCTCAGGGCCGACTCCTTAAACTGCAGGGAAGGAAGCAGGGTCACTGGGGCCCCCGACACAACAGCCTCCACGCCCCGCCCCACGTCGCGCCCGGGAGCCGCCCTGACCCGAGTGGCCTGCAGGGCAGAGCGGCGGAAGCAGCCGGGCCGTCCGCCACGTCCGGTCAGAGGTGGATACCGCTCGCGGTTGAGGAATCGCGGCCCGGGGCTGTTCTAGAAAGAGCCCCTTTTGAGACTGGCACTTGAGGAAAGGCTGCCGCGAAGGCGCCGGGAACTTACCGAGGACGCCCCGAACTGCTCCAGGTAATCCACCTCGGCCCCTGTGCCTAGAACTGAAAAGGAGGCGCCAGCTGCCAGCCGCATCCCACCGCCAGCACTCGGCTGTGCGCTCGGAGCGGCACCCTCCCCGCCCACCCTGACCGACAGCCCTTTGCTACAGAGCGGGGCTGCTGTCCGCAGGCTCAGGACGCTTGGGGCTGTACGGCTCCGTGGGGCCGTGCCGTGTCCCGCAGGGTGTTGACAGCACTCCTGGGGGCGTGACAACCAGAAGCGTCCCCTGGGGTCCAAATCGCCCCGGTTGAGAACCACTGTGTAAAAACCACTCTAAAAGAGTCCTTTAATTTCTGATAATATGACCTTTGCTTAAAAAACCTAAGGGTCACTCACACCATAGACAAAAATTAACTCAAAACGGATCAAAGACCTAAATATATGAGCTAAAACCATAAAATTCTTGGAAGGAAACACGAGGGCAAATCTCCATGACACTGGATTCGGCAGTGATTTTTTAGAATTGACCCCAAAAGCACAAGCAGCAGCAGAACAGATTGGGCTGCAAAGTGAACGTTTGTGCTTCCAAGGACACCATCGAGAAAGTGGAGAGAGGGACTTCCCTGGTCGTCCAGTGGTTAAGAATCTGCCTGCAGGGGACGTGGGTTTGATCCCTGGCTGGGGAACTAGGATCCCACATGCCGTGGAGCAACTAAGCCCGCGCGCCACAACTACAGAGCCCGGGTGCCCTCATGAAGACCCCGAGTGCCGCAACTAAGACCCGATGAGCCAAATGAAGAAAGAGAATTTTTGTGAGTCATGTATCCAAAGAAGAATTCTTACCTAGGTTATACGGGAAATCTTTACAACTCAATTAAGAAACAGGCAAAGGAGCAGAGCAGATGCTCCTCCAGAGGAGACACGAAAGGTCAATGTCAGTCAGCGGGAAACGCCGACACTGCACTGCACACCCACCGGGACAGTGGGGTGCAGACCCGGACCCTCAAGCCATGCGGGGGCAGAGTAGAGGGTGCGGACCCCGCGGGGAACAAACAGTTACACAGTGTTACCACGTCCCCTTCAGGGTACGTCTGCCCCAAAGAGATGGGAAACGTACGCTCACACAAAACGTGTACGTAAGTGTTCCCAGCAGCCTCATTCATACGAGCCAAAGAGTGGAAATCAACTGGTAAAGAAAGAAACAAGATGCGGTCTATCCACACGGGGGATATTACTCAGCCATAAAAGGAAGTCCTCACACAATGTGACACGAGGGACTTGGAAACATCACAGGACACAAACCCCGAGTCACGTGTCTAGGGTCCCTGGCCGGGGAGCAGGCTGCCCCAGTGGAGCTGATCCACGGTTCCTGGTCCCGCCCGCACAGGGAGGACCCCACAATGGCCCTGCCACACAGAAACCCTACACTCGTCTCCTGCCTTCTCTAGGCCTGGGGGTTTTAAGTAACCCAAACTGAGATCCTGGCGTGCTGCCTCCTGTCCTGTAAAGCACCTCAGTTGGAAGTCCTCACTGAAGGCAGCTCAGACCTGCGACTCTTCCACCCCCTCATCCAGGGTGCGTGGATGGGCAGGGCTTCTCCTTTTATCTCTACGGGGGTCTCGTCTTAAACAGCACTTTGATTCAGCGAGTTCCCGCTGCCTCCTGTGTCTGTATCTGTACCGCCTGGGTCAGTCAGGCCTGCTGCCTGTTTTTCTAAGTTGGCCTAAAATATATATATTTTTAATATCACAGATCTTATTCCTGTTCTCCTGAAAACGCCCATAGTTGATAAACCAGAAGTTTCCATGGGAATCACTCAAGTCAGGGGACGGGGCTGCCCGCACGACGACCGCCTGCGGGCGCCATGGAACACGGTTCTAGCACCCCGGCCTCGAGGACGGGTGAATGACGTACCCTCGGCGGGGTCCCAGAAGTGCTCCCCACTCAGGTCCAGGCCGGGCTCCGGCCCCCGGGGGGTTGCGGGTGTGGGGTCAGTGGGCACGGTTGGTGGCTCGCTGCCTGGGCTGCTGGTTGGAGCCGATGCCCCCGAAGCGTCTGTGGTCCCTTCCTGGAAGGGAGGTTGGGGTCACCGCAGGGGCTCATCAAGATGAGTGGGCGTGGGGGGAGCAAGGGAAGCAGCGTGTCCCACCCCACAGCCCCGGGCACCACCGGCCTGCCTCTGCCCCATGACGACCCGCAGACGTGGCAACAGCATGAGGACGCCCGCCCACACCCGTACCTCGCCCGCCGCTTCTGCGGTCCCTGCCGAGGTCTGCAACGCCGGTGTGTCATCCGCCGAGGCCAAGGGCACCTGCCTAAAGAGACGGGGTCAGCAGGGCCCGCGCCCCACACCTCCCCCCGTCCTGCACCGAGCTGCCACCAGCACCCCCCCGCCCAGGAGCCAGGCTTGAGGCCCAGCCGGGTGGCCACGCAAAGCCATCCCCCGACCTCACCTGCAAGAGCATCGCTCCTCAGAAGCAGACAAGGCACTCTGAGGTCATCTCAACTCAAGAGAAAGCAAACCACAAGGATCCGCTTATCCTTTTTACCAGGAAACTGCAACAGCAGCCGATGCTGGACGGCTGGGCGCACCCTCGGCCCCTGAGCGGCGTCCCCGGGGAGGCGGGGCTCACGCCGGGAGACGGCCCCCCCGAGCTGCGCTGCGGGAATCCTGGGGCTCTCGGCTAGGTATCTTGCTAGACCTTCCGGATGCATCACAGGGAACGCATCTCAGACAGCGTGGGCACCCCCTCCCCGCTATTCCCCAAGAGCTGTGGCAGCTGCCCTGGGGTCCCTGCTCAGGGCTGCAGGTGGCATCTCTGGTCTCGTGCCCACCACTGCCACCCCGTGCTCACCGGCTTGGAGACGAGGCCTCTGTGGCCGGCCCGCTCTTGGGGTGCTCTGGGGGCCGGGCCTCTCCGTCACCTCCGGTGGGGTTACAGTCTGGGTCGTCCAGCTTGTCCCGGTCCAGGCTGTTGGACCCGCGGGGAGGGGGATTGGGACCCTCGCCCGCCTCCACGAGGGCCTTTTCCTCCTTTTCCTGCCTCGCCTCTGGTCTCCTCGAGGGGGGTCTGAGAGCCGGGGTCTTCCCTCGTTTCCTCAGTGGGGGCGGCCCTTTGATGGTGCCGTCAGAAAAGTCGAATTCCAGCCTTACGGGCTCACTCCTCAAAGAGTCGGCCGTTTGCCCTTCGGCCGCCTCCTTCTGAGGACTGGGGAACGTGGCACCTCCAGCCTCCACGGGGCCAGCTGGGGCCTCGCTAGGCAGGTCCACGAGGGGCTCTGCTCCGCGGGCTCCGCCGGGGTGGGTACCAGGAGCTGAAGCGGCCCCGGCAGAGGGCGCAGGGAGCCCGCTCGAGTTTTCTCCTGTGGCTCTCAGTGGGTCCTCTGTTCTGTCCTGGGATGCCATCCCGGGAGGGTCTTCTAGAACTGTGGAGGTAGAGGTAGCACTTTCCTCTAAGGAATGAGGATGGACGTGTTCTTCCTGGGTGGGCTCAGGGCTGCCTGACGTTTGTCCCGGAGATGCCTCTGGGGTTTCAACACTTTCGGGCATCTGGGAAGAGCCTGCAGGATCCAGGCAGGCCTGGGGAGCCGAGGAGGGCCCGCTGCGATGCCTGTCGTCAGAGGCTGGTCTCATGTCCTCTGAAGCGGGGTTGGCATCGGCCACTGCTGGTTTCTGGAGAATTCCATTGGTCGTTCTAGTGTCTGTTTCCTTGGTGAACTGTTGGCTTTTTAGAAAGACGGAGTTAGCACTAAAGAACCAGTTAGGTTTTTAGTTAGAGTTTAGTCCACGTGAAAACATTAGCTAAACACAGGAAAAAAAAAAGAGCATTTGGCCAACCCTCTCCTCAAGATTAACCTTCACAAGTACGTTCCCACAACTCAGTGCTGGCGGGCCACCTAGAGACACAGGTGACTGAGAGAGAGGAGGAACCTGACTGACAACACCCAAGGCTGAGGTCCTCCACGCCGGCCTATTTTCCCCTTTTGGTTGGGGACCACCAGCTATGCGGCCAGGGACAGTCAGGGCACACCAGGGTCAGGCTTCCCACTGGAGAGAGAAAGGCCAGGTCAAGGACGCTGACTTCACAAGGAGCAGGGCCCAGCTCCCGGGTCCTCCTGGCCCCTCCATGGCCCTGCTCTGTGGCTGGAGCAGCTCAGACCCAGGGGCCAGGAGGCAGCATCTGAACGGCTGGGTTTCCCTTCCCTCCTGGGGATTGTTACAAAAGAACAGTATTTGAGTCACTCTAATCTCACTCAGCTGAATCTCAAAATGAAAACTAAAAAACTGAAGTTGAAAAGTAGCAAGGAAACCTGGGGAGAGGGGGAGATTCCGGTTTGAGGAGTTTCCAGCCATGGGGAGATACTCGGCACAAGGACATTTCACTGGAGTGAGGTGAAGGGTATGTTAGTGACCTTTTGCTTTTATACCTTTCTCTGCACATCTGAAATCCATTTAAAAGAAAAAGCAAGATTTGAACAGTTTAAGTCAGCAAAAGTCAGAACGAAATGTGCCAGTGAGGCCCCTTCCCACTCTGGATGTAGAGGGTCCCTGGGGGCGCCAGCCGGGTTAATTCAGCCTCATCTGGGGGTGAAGAGCCACCACCAGGGTCCTCGTCTCCAGACGGAGGCAGGAAAAGCCTTGGCATTCACACTGTCGACCACCTCACGCAAGCCAACCACCTAATGCCAGGCGAGGCTGCAAAGAAGCTTCTGCTGGTTAAAGTCAAGTGTTTCAAATCTGACTCGTCAGGCCACACGTGTTCTGGTCAGATTACACAACACACGGGTTCCTCTGCCTTTAGCGGTAAGAGCTATCTGTAAGCTTTCTCCAGGGCTTGCCGCTGAGGACAGGAGACGGACCTGCAAGCAGGAGACCCCAGTGGAATGCTAAAAAAGAAGCAAAACCACAGAGCGCCCTCCTTGGAGATTCGGCCAGGACATTTCATGAAGTTAGAGAAGCAAAACCAAGGCCAATTTGTTGGCAAGAGCACAACAGAGGAGCAGAATGTCAAGTTTAGACTTCCTGTTTTATTATTCACTTTTCCAACAACAAACGACTTCGGCGGTGCTCTGGGCCGCACACTACACAGACCCAGAGCGGAGACCAGGAGGAGCCCAACCGGATGTGGCGGGTGAAACAGCCTTCTCCTGCCAAGTCCATCGGAGAGGTTACAAATTGCAGTACATCAAACAGTGCCAATACTTACTTCTCTTTCTGGGTCCAGACTTGATGACAGTTTTCTAATCCAACGGTGTCGCCCAGAGCAAAGCAAGCTTCAAGCTTGCTGCCCGTGCTGGGACTTAAAATCCTGTGTGTCTGCGGATCCCGCAGAGGTGTCTGAAAAGTAACCTGTTGGGGAGGGAGGAGGGCACCTGTTCAATAATTCAAGTCTTCAAGCACCACGCTGGCAGCACCATGCCCTGCCCTGCCAGCTCAGTAAGTCACCAGGAAAGCAGGTGACCTCATGTGTGACGCACGGTAGATAGTACGCAGAGGCAAGACGTGCTTACCTTCATAGCTTTGGCTGTGCTCTTAGGTGGTACGTTTTCTTTCTGTGACAGACGGAGAACAGATGGTCTTCCGGTAAGTTCCAGTGGTGAAAACAGGAAGTCGCAGTTTTCTGTACTTTTGTCACCAGTGACATTTTTGTCACTGAAGACGTGCAGACTCATTCTGAAAAGCAGATAGTTTTGTGTCAGGAGTAGGGCAGTGACACCGCGTTGTCTGGACGCACATATGTGAAAGTGACAGCTGACCCCACAGTGCTGCAAGGAGGACGTCCGCCTTCCTGCACAGGTGGGTCACACCTCAGGCAGTGTGTCCTCTGCTAGGCCGTCCCCATCCTGCTCTGGGGGAGCTGCCACCTCCCAGGAGCAAGAGCTAGAGGGGCTTTCAGCCCACAGGGCAAGAAGGAAGACCCAAGTGCTCGAAATAACTCGAACTTTGTGGGTAAAAGTTGGGAGACAGATAGGAGCTGATCTGTGGCAAAACTGCAAGGGGCAGAGGAAGCCTGGGCCTCCCCACAGGCCTCAGCGTCAGAGGTGGAGCAGCTGCCAAGTTAGTGGACAACAAAGCAGGAGGGGGGACCTCCCTGGTGGTCCAGTGGGTAAGGCTCTGCGCTCCCAATGCAGGGGGCCTGGGTTCGATACCTGGTCAGGGAACTAGAGCCCGCATGCAAGCTGCAACTAAGAGTTTGCATGCTGCAGCTAAGACCCGACACAGCCAAGGTAAATAAATGAAAAAGTAATGCAATAAAATGCTATTTCAAAAAAATAAAAAAAGAGAGAGAAGGAGGAAGAAAAAAGAGAATTAAAAAAAAAGTGAAGCAGAAGGGCACAGCAGCTTGCTGTCCACCCACGGGGCTGGGAAACAAGGACTGGACTAGGGCGTCAGGAGGGCCGAGGCTCAGAGGAGGAGCTAGAGGAAGGAACAAGCAGCAGATGCAGAGTCACTTGGGGGGAGTCGAGGAGCTTCTGCACCAGGGGCCTCCAGTGGGGCCCAGGAGGTTCTAGAACAATCCCATTCCTCCTTCCGAAGCCCTCATAATGGTCAACACCGTGGCGTTCCCAACTTCGGAGACACCAGAGCACTGGGCATTGACCTGCCCGGGGCACTACAGGTCCTTGCTGGCAGTGGGGGCCCTGGGGACTGTGCCTGGAAGAGACCAGGTGGCTGGGGCAGGGAGAGAAAGGGTGTCCTGAAAAGAGGTGAGCTCAGCGTGGGAGGTCAGGGTGACGAGCCACCTGGAAGGCCGCTGCGTGTGAACAGGGAGGGCTCACAGGGAAGGGGGCGGCCAGAGCTCTGGCACCGCGCCAGGGTGGAGTGGTCTGCCCTGGCTCGAGAGCAGCCCGCACCTGCCGCGTGGAAGCGGGCAAGATACGCCCAAGCCAAGGGTCACTGTTAGGTTTGGCCTGAGCAACGGGGTAAAACGGGGAAGGGGGCTGGATGGCTGGAGGACACAGAAGGGAGACATCAAGTCGGAAGACCCCCGTCGCCTGGGGAAGGTGGGAGAGCAATGACAGCAACCTTTAGGGCTTTGGCTTCTATAATGATGGGGCCACGGAGGGGGCTCCTGAGCAGAGGGACCCGGGCCAGGCGGGGAGGAGGGCTGGTGGCCGGGGGCGAGCGGGTTCTCCGGAATCAGCGGGGCGGGGAGCGTGGAGCCCAGGTTTCCAAAGCAGGTGCGTCAGGAGTCAGGTGCTGCAGGAGTCGGTGAAGGCTCTCAGGTGGGGCTGCGCCCAGAGGAGGGGCCGGAACTAGGAGGCCTGCCTTTGGCGCAGAGCTGCAAGCCCGCGGGTATTCAGAGGCGGAGACGTGTCTCTGCAGGTCACAGCCACGGGCGGTTTGCGGCTGGACGAGGTCACCGGGATAGGGAGAGGAGAGGCCGGCGCAGCGGGCCGGAGGGGCCTCCTGGAGGGCGACATAGGAGCCACCAGGCGTCTCTAGAGGCAGGGGCGGGAGCCCATCGGCTCCGCTTCCGTTTGCGCCCGGGCGGGCGGGACGAAGGCAGTCGAGAGAGGACCCTGAGGAGGGGCCCAGACGGCGGGCAGGGCGGAGCCGCGGGACGAGCCGGAGGGGGCGTAGGCCCACGTCCAGGGTGGCCGCCAGCACGGCAGGCAGAGACCCGAGGCCAGGCCAGAGGCGGGACCGGAGCCCCGAGCCCGGACCCCACCACCGCCTTACCTGTCGGCCGCCGCACGGAACCAAGGGAGCGGGAGACGAGGAGTCCGGGAGCCCCTCTGCCCGCCGCCGATTCAAATACCGACGGTTGGCGCGCGCGGCCAATCAGCGCGTGGATGGGGCGGGACGAACGGGCGCCGCCAGCCAATGGGAGGTCGAGTCACAGGTCACGCCCACGAGGAGGTTCCGCTTCCGGGGTGACGGCACGCTGGGCGCGGCGGTCGCCGGATTTCTCGGTAACCGCAGCTCGCTAGGCGGGCGTAGAGGAAAGGCCGTACGCGGGCGGGCAGTGACTGCGGGGCCCGCCGTCGCCCGGGAATCTCGGGCTCTGCTGCGGACGCGCCTGGGCTGCGCGGGAAGGTCAGGGCCTGAGAGCCGCTCGCCCGAGTCTCAGTTTCCCCAGCTGTGCAGTGGGGCCGAGTGCAGCACCGCCACCAAGGCGGGTCCTGAGGAGCATCCAAACCCTCGCGAGGACTGTCGCGGCAGTTCACAACTTCTGGCCGAGCGAGGGGACCGGGAACTTCATTTCCCAGAGTGCCCCGCAGGACGCCGTCTCCCAGAGCGCCCCGCGAGTGGCCTGAGGGTGGGGACTCCATTTCCCAGAGCGCCCCGCGTCTTCCGGACCCGGGCGCCGCGGCCTGTTGTCGCTGGGGCAGTGGGTCTCGCCGGGACGGCGTTCCGGAGGCGACGGCGGCGCAATGGACAGCCCCGAGGTCACTTTCACGCTGGCCTACGTGGTGTTCGCCGTGTGCTTCGTGTTCACCCCCACCGAGTTCCACTCGGCCGGGCTCACGGTGCAGAACCTGCTGTCGGGCTGGCTGGGCAGCGAGGACGCCGCCTTCGTGCCCTACCACCTGCGCCGCACGGCCGCCACGCTGCTGTGCCACTCGCTGTTGCCGCTAGGTGAGTTCGGCGGGCGTGGGCGGCGCTCGAGACCGAGCTCCGGGACCCCGGAGTGGGGAGGGACGGCGGAGGGCGCCCGTGCGGGAGAGCCCGGGCTGCGGGCCAAGCGCCCGTGTGCTCCCAGGAGTGGGGAGAACGGTGCTGGCGGCAGCTGCCTCTTGCAGGTACCTGGCGGAAAGGCGGGCTCAACCCTGGGGGAAGGGATGCTTTGCTCACTGGGGCGGGTGGTGAGCTGTCACATGGGGGGGTAGCTCCCAGGAGAGGGGCATGAGTTAACTGATGCAAATAGGGGTGACCCTTCCCAGTCGTTGGACGGTGGGTGCGGGAAAGGCAGGTAGAGGGTGATGCCAGTTGGGAGTGTCACAGGTGCAGAGGCCAGGGAAGGCGTGTGTGTGGGGATGCTCAGACGTTGTCAGGGGCTGTGCTGGGTGGTGATCCAGATGATAGCTGGCTTCTGGGAGGCTGGCTAGTTGGATGGGGTACTGGGTGGGGTTCTCTTGAGGACTTGGCGTCAGAAGTAGGGCGGTGGCGGTGGCCAGCAGCATGTGCAGCTCGGTGGACACAGGGAAGGGTTTCCACCTGGCAGCAGGGCATGGAAAGTGGCCAGGAGCGGGCTGGGCTGAGGCTGGCCTGTGCGTGGGGGCTGCCTGCTTTGTGTGGAAGGCGGCAGAGGAGAGGCCACGCCAGCATAGAGGCAGGGCCGATGTGGTGAGCTGCGAGCTCTGCTGAGCCCCCAGGGAGGCAGGGATGCCTGTCAGCCGGCTTCCCCTACGAGGAGTTTGGGTTCTCCTGAGGGTCGTGTGTTGGGTTTCCGCCCTGGGAACTAAGGATCTCTGCAGCTTTATGGAGCTTCTAACTGCATCTTCCCACCAGGCTGTGGGGGGCTGGGCCACCACCATCCCGTGATGGACAGGGAAACTGGAAGGTGAGCCGAGTGACTTAGGGGGGCCGCTCGAAGAGGAAATGGGGTGGAGCCTGGCCTTGTGGCCAAACAAGGAGTCTGTTTTTTTTAATTTGTTTTGAAATACCTTTGAATCTTTAGAGATGTGTTATTTATTTCCACACGATGAGTTACCTAAAGCATATCAACTCGATCAACAACATTTATTATTATTTTCGCAATCTCAAATCTGTGCTGCAGGTCATTGTCTACTTCATTAATTTCGACATGCAAATTGGCCCCCATCTGGCCAGCAGGAGCCCTGGAGCTGGCTCCTGTGTCCTTGTGACATGCTCCTGTCATTCTTTGCTTACCGTCTGGTGCAGGACATCCCAGTTCTGGGATGGGCCATGCTCTGATCCGCCTCCTCAGAGCAGGTGGGGTCCAGAGGCCAAGATCCGGCCCCAGGAGGGCCAGTGGGCAGCTCTGCATTGGGTGACGCCAGATCCTTGTATTTACTTTTGCTTTTCTAGGTTTTTCTCGTTTTATTTCTGGTAGTTATATGTCATTTGTACATAAAGTAGTAAGATAAAAATGTTTCCTGCTGACAGGGCAAGGACTGAGGTGAGTCAGCTGTAGAGGCGGGCGAGGCCCACCTGCCTTGGGGCACTGTGGTCTTGCTCTGGGGGCCGACTAGGGCAGAGGGCCGTGCCCAGGCCTGGGGGCTAAAGGAAGTGTGCCCCCACCCTGCCCCCGGAGGGTCAGGAACAGCACTGTGGACCTTGGTGGGTACCATCTGAGGAGGATGAGTGTGGCAGTCCCAGCCTCTGCTGAGGTTTGCCTTGTCCCTTTTAGGCTACTACGTGGGCATGTGCTTCGCAGCCTCAGAAAAGCGGCTCTACTCCCCCAGCCAGGCCCCGGAGACCTGGCGGGGCTTCCTCCTGCTGGCATTGACACTGCCCACCATCGCCTGCACCCTGATCTACTACTGGTCCCGGGACCGGTGGGCCCACCACCCACTGGCCCGCACCCTGGCCCACTATGCCCTCCCGCAGTCAGGCTGGCGGGCCGTCGCTTCCTCCGTGGACACCGAGTTCCGGCGGATCGACAAGTTTGCCACGGGGGCACCGGGTGCCCGTGTGATTGTGACAGACACGTGGGTGATGAAGGTGACCACGTACCGTGTGCGCGTGGTCCAGCAGCAGGACGTGCACCTGACCGTGACGGAGTCCCAGCAGCACGACCTCTCCCCAGACTCGAACCTGCCCGTGCAGCTGCTTACCATCCGCGTGGCCAGTGCCAACCCTGCTGTGCCGGCCTTCGACATCCGGTAGGCGGGCCTGCGGCTGGGTGGGGGTGAGGCTGGGGTTGCTGGGGTGGGTGTGGCCAGCCAGCGCCCAAGTTCTGGTCTTTGAGTTGCTCCAGGAGGTGATGATGGTGGGAGCTGGTCCTATCAGCCGCCCTTCCAGTGTGCCCCTCCCTCAGCGCCCCCATCCCCCCGGCCCCCCTCAGGTACTCTCCGCTTCCCCTTTCTGCACACTCTGCTCTGAGCCGTCTTCCACAGCAATGTTGGAGGGAGCACGCGGGGGATGTTTGGGGGCCGCCGTGTAGCACAGAGGCTTGGTAGCTCCCTCGGCTCTGAGGCCTGGGCCTGAGCCCAGGTGTTCCCGACTAGTTCAGGCTGCGGCGGGCCTGCGCTGCCCCTCCTGGGACATGCCCTGGGCCTGACCGTGCCGAGGGCTAGGCTCTCTGTTTCTCAGCTACAGTCCTCCCGCCCTCCTGCCCTCCCACGTCGTGGGGGGCCAGTGGGCAGCTTTGGGTCTGTGGGCTCCGGCCCCAGGGCCCTCTCTGCTGGCTGCTGGGCTGTGCCTGAGCTGCCACGTCTGTGTGGTCGTGGGCGCCCGGGGCACTGGGGCGCAGCCTTGGCCTCTCTGCCCGCCCCGGGGTCCTTGCCAGCCTGCTGGGAACCACGGCCCTGCCCCGTAGACGCACCCGGTGGTCCCCACCCAGCAGCAAACACCTCGTGCAGGCTGAATTCCACGGAGTATGGTGAGCTGTGTGAGAAGCTCCGGGCGCCCATCCGCAGCGCGGCCAACGTGGTCATCCACCAGAGCTTGGGCGACCTGTTCCTGGAGACCTTCGCCTCCCTGGTGGAGGTCAACCCGGCCTACTCGGTCCCCAGCAGCCAGGTGGGGGGCTGGGCAGGGGTGGCGGGTTCCCCAGCTGGGCCCCCATGGACCACGTCTCCTGCGGTGGGGGCCCCCCAGGGCGGCCTGGTGGGGTTCCCTCTGACCGCCTGGGCCGCCTGCAGGACCTGGAGGCGTGCATCGGCTGCATGCAGACCCGGGCCAGCGTGAGGCTGGTGAAGACCTGCCAGGAGGCGGACGAGGGCGAGTGTCAGCAGTGCTGTTGCCGCCCCATGTGGTGTCTCACCTGCATGGGCAAGTGGTTCGCCAGCCGCCAGGACCCGCAGCGCCCCGACACCTGGCTGGCCAGCCGTGTGCCCTGCCCCACCTGCCGTGCGCGCTTCTGCATCCTGGATGTATGTGCTGTGCGCTGAGCCCGCCAGAGGGACCCCGCCACTGCCTTGGGGAGTAGTTGGGCCTCTGGGCCCTGGTTTGGGCTGTCATGGGTGGCTCATCCCTGTGTGGCGACTCACCGGTGCAGAAGGGCTGAGGCTGCAGTAGGGCTGGGGTTTTGGTTTTAAAAAGAAGTTTTCTGTTGAAGTTCTGTCTGCGGCAGCGGGATGGGTCCTCAGCGCCTCTGTCTCCCCGACTCTTCGTGCTTCCAATTAGGGGGTAGATGCTGGGCACGCAGAACGTGGTGTTGGGTCCATCTCCAGAGCATTCTGGGGCCCCCTGAGCTGTGTTCTGGGAGACCCTATCGTCTGCCCCAGATGGCCCTAACTTAAGCCACTTGCCTTAAACGTATGGGGCACATGAACCTTAACTGCTCGTCAGTTATATGACAGACTTGGATTTGCCCGAGACTGCAGTCTATCCTGCTCCTGTCCCCAAGCCGGCTGCTGGCCCTGTGGCATTGGCACCCTCCACTCCCCCGACGGAGGCTGCTCTGAGGACCTGGCGCAGAGCTAATTGGTGGAGGGTGAGAGCGCTGCCCAGGGTCTGCTGGTGATTGTGGGCAGCCAAGAGCCCACTCCTGGGGAGGTGGGTGGCCCCTGCCTGCTCCCTGCCCAGGGATACCCTGGGCTTCCCATCAGGGGCTGGCTGCTTTCAGCTGCCATTCTCTTAGCCGCGTGCTTGTGGGGGCCGCCCACCCCTTGGAGGGGCCTGTAACCACGTGCCTTCTGCTGCTCCTGCGAGTCCAGGGAAAGGGCCAAGTTTCAGACTTCTGCTAGCGAGGGCACTGAGTTGAAGACCATGCTCCACAGCAGCGTCCTACATCCGGATGACAGGCTTGTTGGGACTCAGCACGGGGCTGGCCATACCCTGCAGGGTCCACCCACTTAGGAAGGGAAGTGCCCAGCAGTCAGGACAATGGCAGCTGTCTTCCCAATTCCTGTTGGTGCAGGAGGGGAGCAGGGAGGCAAGTGCCAGGTCCCTGGGTACAGCTCTGACAAACGGGACTGTTGGAGGGGCCCTAAGCCCCCTAAACCTGGTCATTCTAAGCAGGGGAGATGGGCTCAGCTGGCCCATTTCACCCAAGGCTGCACCAAAGCCAGGGATTTGGAAGCGAGAAGCCCAGCTTTGTGGTCCTCGGGGGTGCCCACAGATGAAGGCCATCAGAGGGGCAGGCGGGAGCCATGCCGAGCCTCAGCCTGGAGTTGCAAACCTTGGCAAGGGAGAGCCAGGCCTGGGGCTATCTTTTCTACAAAAGAAACTTACTTAGTTTTATAAAGATAAGTCTATTGTAGTGAGGTGATACACTATTTAATAAAATGTTACTATGAGTTTATGTATTTTCTTGATTGGAATATTTTGTTTTTCCTGATACTCAAACCTTGGTAACAATTGGGGAGATGCCATCTTAGAAGTGGCAGCTTTTAATATGCACGTTTTGCTCAGAATAAGAGAAGGGAGGCAGCCTATGCGGGAATCTTCCTCTGGTTTCCCAGCTGGGGTCAGAAAGCCCATTTCCAGGGCATCCTCGTTGAAGGGTCCTGGGGGTTGTAGGGGGGTCAGCATGCAGGTGCTCCAGGTACAGGGGACACTGGTGGCCCCAAGGTGGTGGGCCCTGCTCGTCGAGGCCTCCAACCTTGAGCTCTCCGCTATGTCCCATGGGATGTCTGGGTGTCCCATGGGATGTCTGGGTGTCCCATGGGATGCCTGGGTGGCCCAGGAGAGCAGCTCAGGTCGGGGAGCTACGGCACGTGCTTCCTGCTCTCTTATATTGGTGCTGGCCCCCAAACGTTTTTAAAAAGTGGTACATGCAACCCATTTAAAAAACACAGGTAGGGCTTCCCTGGTGGCGCAGTGGTAGAGAGTCCGCCTGCCGATGCAGGGGACACGGGTTCGTGCCCCGGTCCGGGAAGATCCCACGTGCCGCGGAGCGGCTGGGCCCGTGAGCCATGGCCGCTGAGCCTGCGCTCCGCAACGGGAGAGGCCACAACAATGAGAGGCCCGCGTACCAAACAAAACACAGTCTCGAATTTTCTACATCCCGGAGATCTTTCGACTTCAGTCCTTCTCTTTACTTCTTTTGCACACAGCATCACCACTTAACGCGTGGAGACTGGCCCAGGGCCCCAACGGGTGGGGTACCCGGTGGGGGTCACGGAGGGCCCGTGGGCCGTGTGCGGGGTGGGGGAGCGGTTAGCGCAGGAGGCGGCTCTGAAAGAGGCAGAAGTGAGCTCAGCGGCGGGAACTTCACATAGGCTCGCGGCGCCGGGCATCAGTCGCGGGCAGCGAGTCACCGCAGGCTTCTACGTGCCTGAAGACTGCAGCCCGAAGTTGCTCTGCTGCCTCCCTTTCCGGGTTCCGGGTTCCCGCCAGCGCGGACACAGTTCCCGCCGAACCGACCAATCGGAGAGCGCCCGAAACCGGGGCCGGGCCAATCGGAGACGCGTCCCTTGTTCCCTTGGCGCGCCCGCGTCGCCAGCGTCCGAATCTCCCGCCAATACCCCTATCCCCGCCCGCGAAGGCGCGGCCAATCAGCGTCCGAGGGTCGCGGCGGCCAGGCCGCCTCCAAGGCGGAGGGGGCAACCTTTTTTGAGGGTCTCGCCTCAGTCAACCCGGCGGCGCCCCTTCGCCTCCCGGATGGCAGCACGCGGGGCAGCTGTTTCGCGGCTCCCGGCCCGGCCTGGACGGCCTGCGGGGCGCGCGCCTCCGAGAGGCTCCCCCCGGAGCGGGCCCGATGGTCTCGACCGGCCCGGCGCGCGCGGGAGCCCGGGGGGCGGGGCGGCGGCCCATAAAGGCTGTTGGGGGCGGGGCGCGCTCAGTCAGCGTCGCGAGAAGGGGAAATCGCCGTAGTCGCCGCCGCCGCCGCCGCCACCGCCGGACCCCAGTCCCCCCCAATCCCGCCCGCCGCGTCGCCATGGCCTGCCGGCCGCGAAGTCCCCACGGGTGCGGGAGCCGCCGCGACGGCGACGCCAGGTGAGGCCGGGCCGCGCGCGGGGGGCTCCCGGGCTGGGGAGCGGCGGGCGGGGTTCGGGCGGGGGTCCCGGGCCTCCCCGCCCTGACGTGGTGTCTCGTCGCCAGCCCGCCGCCCGCCTCAAGATGGAGCCTCGGACGCAAACGCACGGCTGACGGGAGGCGCCGGAAGCCGGAGGACGCCGAGGGCCCCTCGAGGCCGCCGGGCGACCGCAGACCCGACAGGTGGGCCCGGCGCGGCCGTCGGGGTCCGGAGCGGGGGGGGGTCCCCGCACCTGACTGACTGGGGGGTGCCGTGGGTCACCAACAACTCTCGACTAGTCGGGGCGCCCTTGGGTCACCATCCCGGTTAGTCAGGGTGCCTTTGTCTCGCTACCCGTGACTAGTGGGGATGCCTCTGGGTCACCACCCTTGACTAGTCGGGGTGCCTTTGCCTCACCCGTGTCTAGTTGGGGTGCCTGTGCCTCACCACCCCTGACTAGTCCCGGCGCCTGTGCCTCACAGTACGGCCGAGAGGCGTCTCAGTGATGGGCGTCAACAGGAAGTGGGCTCAGCCTCAGCGAGCCCTCCTGTGTTCCAGGGACGGCATGGGGGCCACCACGAACTTAGAACTTTCTAGAGTCAGCTCAGAAAAGTTGGGTGTCAACAGCAGAGCCACAGAAGGTGGGCGCCAGGATGCAAACCAGGACCGGCTCCCCGCCCCTTTCCGCCCTGACGCTCCCTAGGCGCTTCCCTTCCGGCGAGTCTGGTCGCAGCCCTTACGTGTTTACACGCTCACTTGGGTGTCTTCTAGGCTGAGCAGTGTGTTGGGGAGGCCAGGATGCCGTGTCAGCCTAGATCTCCTTTCCGTTCTGCCTGCGCCCTGACACGGGAGGCACGGCAGAGACGGGAGCGGCTGGAGGGCACGCGCAGGGGCGCCGGTGGAGGGCAGCTGGTCAGGGAAGGCCTCTGTCGGGGTGAGATGGGAGGGGGAGAGCCCCCCGCCAGGGCCTGTGCGAGCACGAGGAGAGGAGGGCGAGGGGTGCGGGGACAGCTGCCAAGTGCAGGTGCTTACTGATGGCTTAGGGGTGGGTGCTGGGAGGAGCTCGGGGGCGACTAGCTTTTTGGCCTGGAGACCTTCCTCGTTTGTGGAATCTTTTGCCCCCGGGAAGAGGATGGGGGTGGAGCAGACCTGCTCTGTGGGGGGAGTTGGTGATTAGGCTTAAGCTTTTCGATGAGTAAAGAGAAGATGTTGAGGAGATAGCGGGCGGGGAGGCGCAGATGTTAAATTAGCACATACGTGGCTTTTAAAGATTTGGGATTTGAGATTACCTGGGAAAAGGTGGGAATGGAGCAGAGGCCCTCAGCCCTAGGGCTAGATGTGAAGAACAGGTGATCCAGTGGTGTCTCTGAGCCCTGCGGTGGTCTCTGTCTTAGCTGCAGACAAGGTGTTAAGTCCTTACATTGCTTTGCATTCCTTTGTGTCCTCCTCTGGCTCACAGCAACCCCATAGGCCTCCTTCTTCTGACGGGAATGCCCCTGTCCTAGGCACGTTGCCCCTGCTCTTTGTTCTGTGCATGTGCTTTTATTCCCACAACCCCCTGTGGTGGCAGCGGGGAGTACACGGGGCGCATGGTGAGTGGAGCCACTTAAATCGTCACGGGTGCAAGAACTGGTTCCTTTGGAGGGACGTTAGCTCATTGTGTAAAATAGGCTTTGTTTTCTACTTGAGCACTTTTCCAGAAGTACTCTTGTCCTAAGATAGGTGAGTTGGTGAATATAATTTGCCTAATCTAAGAAATGAATTTTAGTTCCACGCAAGGTGGTTTTTATCAAGCTACCAAAACATGAGATGGAGTGAAAGGTCGTTTGTAAGCACCTTTTAGAAATTCAGGAATCTGTCACGGCCGGGAAACCCAGACCTGGACCTCTTGATACACTAGTGAGGATGTTGACGTCTAACCCTAGACAGGCCTCCATTTGGTTCTCTTCTGTATCTACCATACAGTCACTGAGTCATTTTAATTTGTCCATTAATTTGATTTCAGACCCTGCCAGCCATATTTAGACTGTGGAAATTTATTTTTGCAGATCCAATTTGAGTTTCTATGGGTGGAGTAATTATAAGGAGAGAAATGATCATTACATAAAGGGATTATTTTTTTGTTATTGCTGTTGCATTTTCAAAGCATGTCATTGGGTTTCCAGCTAGAATGTATAAAGTCGCTTACTGATGCAGTTGAAGTTAGTTTCCACTTTTGATATACCAGTGATGGCCAGTAGAAAGTTGAGGAGGAAAAGTAAAAATGTAAGTTTACATCTAATCTCTAACTAACAGATGTAGCAACAATTCTAACTGCCAGAGTTCTTGGCATCAAGTTCAAATTGCCTGAACTTGACTAAAGATTTCCTTGAGCTCCAGATAGAACTGAGCTTCTAGATTAAATTTAACCCAACTCTAGGGGGCACCTTTACCTGTAGACTAAGTCCCAATGCAGTGAGAACTCTGAAGTACATGTTTGTCCCCCCCATTTTAATTATGATGTGATAGATCCTGAGCCTTTAATTGTGTGCATCTAGAAGTAAATAGTAGCCACAGTTATTAGGTGCTGGTCACTCTGCTTAGCTCTAAAAATGTATTAGCTGAAATCTTTTTTAAAATTCTAAAAAAAACCCCTCTTTTTGTAAATAAAAGAAGTTGTACTAGGTAGGTACACTTCTTGGTGCCGATGATAACTGTTGACTCTGTCTGCCTTTCCCCTGCACTGGCACACAGTAGTTGTTTAACAAACAGAGCCCAGGAGACTTCAGACGAATTGCCGGAACTCGGTGAGCTAGTAAGTCATGGAGCAGAGATTTCTCTGGAGCCCGTTTTCTTGGCACTCTCCAAACAACCTCAGAACATTTCCTGATGCACGGTTTGAAAGGAAACTGAAAGTTGTGTCATGGTTCAAATGTGCGTTTTCATTTTATTGCAGCTTTACTACTCCCGAAGGCCCTAAGCCCCGTTCTAGATGTTCAGACTGGGCAAGTGCAGTCGAAGAAGATGAAATGAGGACTAGAGTTAACAAAGAAATTGCAAGGTATGCGTTTCAGGCCAGTTTGAAATGTTATCTTTGGTGTTTTAAATTATATATTAAATTTGAGGCATATCTTAGAGTGGTGGTTTTTAAAAGTCTGGTGGGCCCCAGACCAGGCACATCAGCAGCTCCTGGGAACTTGTTGGAAATGCAGGTTTTCAGGCCCCACCCCAGGCCTGCTGGATGGGAAACTGGGTGGGGCCCAGCCCTGGCTTAAGCCCTTCAGATGAGTCTGCTCACTGAAATTTGAGAACCGGTGTCTTGGGGCTGTCCTTCCAGGGTGGCAGTAAGTGGGAGGTGGCGCTGCTAACAGCTCAGAAATGCCAGAGTGCGTGTGGGGACGGGTCCCTGACTTGGGGTCTGTGAACCCCTTGCAGTCCTACCCAGAGCTGTGTATTCAAGTTCAACTCCAAGCCACTTCCTCTTCCTCAGCTCATTACAGTTCAGATGATGCATCCTTCACCACTGCTCACCCCCCTGGATTACGTTCTCCCTGGTGTTTTGGGGCCTTTCTTCCCTTTGATAGATGCCATCCAACCCAGGGAATGAACGTTGAGTTAAAATGTTGTGGCTCGAAATTAATTGAAGTATATTGAACCAAGAGTCTGTTCTTAATTCTGAAGAGAAAATATGTCCTTATTGTTAGCAGGGAAGCAGGGCCAGACTGCTTCCTCCCCCTCTGCAGTGGTCGATGGTATTTAGAGCTGCCTTCTTTGTTTTTTTTTTTTTTTTGCCGTACGCGGGCCTCTCACTGTTGTGGCCTCTCCCGTTGCGGAGCACAGGCTCCGGACGCGCAGGCTCAGCGGCCATGGCTCACGGGCGCAGCCGCTCCGCGGCATGTGGGATCTTCCCGGACCGGGGCATGAACCCGTGTCCCCCGCATCGGCAGGCGGACTCTCAACCACTGCGCCACCAGGGAAGCCCAGAGCTGCCTTCTTTGGAAAGGCTCGGACACACGTGGGGGTTGGTTGTGACCACTTAATTCCTTTCAGACATTAGAATGCATGTGTGTGGGTGAGTAGGATGCCTGGGTAGAAGGGTGAACTGGAGCTGACAGCCGTGGGCTTCAGTGTTTTGAATGAGTTCTCGTGTTTATATAGATCTTGATTTTTCCCAGCTGTAACGGTAGGCTGTTTGACTGGGTCTATGCAGTTTTTGTGTTCTGCTCAAGGGTTATAACAGTTCTCATCATGTCCTTGTGTATCTGGACCCCCAGTGTCACTTTTTGCTGGGGACTGTCTGCAGCTCTTATGTGCTGCAGGGAGACCCCTGTTTGTCTTGACCTTCCTGTTGGTGGACCCCTCTTTGTTCCTTTCTGAAAATTGTCCTACCTTGCGAAGCAGGCCTGATCTTGTCCAGAGCACTGTTTGGGGCCGCTCTGTGGATCACACCCTTTCTGATGGAAAGCTGCTGCTTTTGATGAGACCCAAGTGATGCGAGCTTTTGATGATGGTGGTCTGTCTTACTTCCCACCAGGAAGGGGGGAGGTAAGAATTCAGCTCCCTGTATGCCAAGGGGGCTAGCACACACTACACACCAGCGGTCTGAAAATGGGTTTTAGTCATACCTGAAGCCAGTCTTTTCAACTGGGGTTCCAGAAAGAATGAAATCCGACAGAAAATGATTTCAGGGACTAGTTTCGCAGTTCTCAGGGGGTGGTTCATTATCTCCTGGTATCCAGGCTTCACTGGGGTGCCCCGGCAAACTTGGGGAAGGTTGAGAATTTTAGATTTGGAAGGAGGCACCATGATACGTGACATCCTTTAGACACTTGCGTGAGCTTCTAGCTAGAGGTGGTTTCCACGTTAGGTTGCACTATGCTTTTTTGGTGACTTGCTTTTGCGAAGTTGGGTGTTGGTCATTGCTGTGATAGAAGGCAAACGCCTGGTGAAGTCCACAAGGGATGGGGGAGGGGGAAGGCGTGCCGTCTTTCTAAGAAGGTGAGTAGTCCCAACAGGCACACGTCTCGTTAATAAGTAATCGTGGTATTAGAAATAAAAGCTTTGTATCTCAACTCATGTTTATTTTTTTCTAAAGCCTTCCGGGTTAGAGGGATGTAAATTTCTGTGTCATTTGGGTCTCACTACTTAACTGGCGGCAGTAGTTTTTTTTTTTAGAACCTGGTGGTTTTAAGCACCTTGTATGATCTTGGCACGTAACCTTTATCTTTGCCTCAAAGGTGATTGAGGGAGGTTGAAAATAAAAGAAGCCACCTACTGTTACTTAATCCACTTACCAGACCGCAGTCTCAGGGAGGCTTTGTTCCCTGTGGCTCTCTTAGCTCTAAAAGCTTTGTGTTCATTTCTATACCTTTTTAAAAACAGCAACGTTTACTTTGCTCTCAGATATAAAAGGAAACTCCTCATAAATGACTTTGGAAGAGAGAGAAAATCATCATCAGGAAGGTAAATGCTGTGTAATCATTTCTTTTCTAATTTAATAGATCTGTAGTTTATTAATTAAAAAAACTGAACATGAGATGTTAAGTGTCTCAGTAGCATTTACTGTTTTTCTGTTCTTCACTGATTAGAAATGTGTATCTATCGTGTACTAAATTCCCATATATTCAAAGATCCTGGACTGTCGTGGGGTTAGTATGGTTTGGAATCCAGAGCGCAGATACTCCTGTATTGTGTTCAGACGTTTTCCTACGTCGTGGTCTTGTAAGTGAGGCTTGTGCCGTGCATTTCATTTTCTTCAGTTCGGATTCGAAGGAGTCTATGTCAGCATTGCCAGCCGACTTAGAGACCGATGAAAGTGTCCTGATGAGGAGACAGAAGCAGATCAACTATGGGAAGAACACCATTGCCTACGATCGCTATATTAAAGAAGTCCCAAGGTAGTCTTGTTTCGCCAGCATGTCCTGGTCAAGTCATGTGGCATTGCCGTCTAAAGAGTTGCTTTGGTGGTAAATCTGATTCTGGGCCTAGTTCTGCTAAGAAGTGTATTATTAATTATTAATGACTTTCAGGCACTTACATAAATAAAGAAGAATGGGTTGGTGACTGAGAAACCAAGGACGTGAAGATAAATAACATTTTCATAATTTAGAATGTTAGATGACATTTCATTTCTCAGGACTCATAGCTGTCTTGTAAATGTAAGATTATTAAAACACATGATGGGAAAATGTAAAGTTCAAGTTACAGATTGTAAAGATTTCATTAGAGAAAGATATGAGTCTTGCCCCGTTTTGTGTAAGCAGCATCCCGCCTCCCCACACACACACACAAGGATACAAAGGGAGCTTTAGAGAGTATACCAGCTGCTTGGCAGGATTGAAGTGCAGATGTCCTGTTCTGGGGCATGCATTGTGAAGGAAAGCAGAGGCAGAGAGGTAGTGCTTTTAAGCTCACCTGCAAATGTGGATGGTGTGTGCCAGGATAATCCCTCTGTCCCGGTAGGCACCTTCGACAGCCTGGCATTCATCCCAAAACCCCCAACAAATTCAAGAAGTATAGTCGACGATCGTGGGACCAGCAGATCAAACTCTGGAAGGTGGCTCTGCATTTTTGGGATCCTCCAGCGGAAGAAGGATGTGATTTGCAAGAAATGTATGTCTTTATTGCATTCTCGTCCTCCGTGTCTGCAGTTCGGGCGGTGATCGCAGTGGCTCTGTCACTGTGTGGCAGGTTATCGTGCATAACGTCCGCCTGTGGTCACAGCTTCGTGTGTGTTTTTTCTCTGCACGAGTGTATAAAGCTGGCTAGGCGGGCTCCAGGAGAGGCTGGAGGGAGGGGTGTGCTTCCTGGGCTGGCGTTACTGTCTGTAGCTCGGACAGACTCATCTTAGGAAACCTAGAGATATGTGGGGTTTGTTTGTTTTTAAGATAACATTTTAAAAAGCATGTGAGTAATTTATGTTGAGCTATAAACGTGAAAGGTCTTTTTTTTAATCTAAGGAAGGCTTTTATCTTTTTAAACTGTGTCTAGTTGGAAAGGTTTCAGGCCTGAGTTTCTGCCACGTGGTCGGGATGCCGGTTGAGTGCGGAGGTGGAGAGACTTGCCTGTGCGGCCTCTCTTCTCAGCTCCTTCGACCTGAGACTCTCCTGCCCTCAGAGACACATTTATTCATTCAAGTGTTGGAGTTTCTGCTTTGTGCTGGGGAAATTTATTAGAAAGAAGTTTGGCCTCACAGACACACACTGAGTTTTTTCCTGGTGTCACTACTGTCCCATTCTGTCTGTGGGTAGGAAATTGGACAGATGAGTGATGATGTGTATAGTATGGCTTGTCACAGTGTCTGTCTCCCCCCACAACTGGGCTCTGTCATTGACGCTCCTACTTAGAAGGATGCCTGTGGGTGTGTACAGATAGTGGGCCATGGGCAAGAGCGGGCAGGTGGTTGTGCGCTCCGAGCCGGGTGGACCTGTTTGCCTGCAGGGGGCCTGCTTTACCTCTGCCAGGTGATCGGGCAGAGGGTCCATCTGGCACACGGGGAGTCGCTGAAAGCTGGTGGGTCCCTCAGGGAGCAGAGGAGATGCGTGTCAGCGCTCACGGGCAGCGAGGCCGTGGTGGCGTTTGCCTTCTCCTGGCTCTGTTCCGCGGTGACTGACGTGCTTGTTCTGACCGCACAGACGTCCTGTAGACCTCGGGGAGATGGAGACGGAATCTGCGGAGAGCAGTTCTGAGTCCCGGACGAGCTCTCAGGATAACTTTGTAAGTACCTTTCCTTTGTTTTATCTCTGCGCGTGAGTGTTACAGGTTAATTGTTGACAACATATGCCCCTGTGAAAACTGAAGTTTAAGCTGAAATTTGATTCTGATACTTATGAAAAAGGGGCTCCTTACCCCTTTCTCTGACTTTATTGAAGTGTCAGATTTGATGGAGTTCGTAGGTAGTGGCCTTATTTTAGATTTTGGGTTCAATCCAACTAATCAGTACCACCATTTTCATTTAAAAGTAAAAGGCCTTTTCTTCTCTGGTTCGCAGGCTTTGTCACTATTTTTAATTTTAGGCTGTCTAGTTTGTTCTGGTGAATTGCTAGTATAGGAATCATCTGCTAGTTGTTATAAGTGGAGGAATGCTTTGGGCCTAGGGGTTTCCCCACATTTGCCAATTTAAAAAAATTACGTGTTTTCGGAAGAAAAAACCTCCAAAGATGAAAAGCGATGTACAGAATTGCCTCGTCTCTAATTCTCTAGTTACTGGTTGGGTGCACGTTCTTCCAGACTTCTCTGCACGTATACAAGCCAAATACACAGCAGCAGTTTACAGTGAAAGGATCTCTTTGTTATTTTAAAAGAGACGGCCCCAATACTTACATGTGGAAATATTCTGCACATTAAGTAAAAAAATAGGTTAAAAACTAGAACTCATAAATATTTGTTTGAAAAACTCATGCTTTATAGAAGATCAACCTGTACTGTATCTGAACAGGTCAGGAACGTATAAAATGAAAGTGCGTAGTTGCCTTTTCCTGCCTGCCTTCCATCTGTGTCACCCTGATAAGCCTGGGACGTGCCCTTCCAGTCTTCGGGACCATCTGCATCCCGCATGCTCTTTGTGACTATTCGAGGTGTTAGAAGTAACACGGGGACTCCCCTGGAGGTCCAGTGGTCAGGACTCAGCGCTTCCACTGCAGCGGGCCCGGGTTCAATCCCTCATCGGGGAACTAAGGTCCTGCAAGCCGCGTGGCCAAAAAAAAAAAAAAGTAACACTAATGTCCAAGAGAGAGGAATGACAAATTACATTCATAAGAAATACAGCTACTACAGGTTGTTTTTGAAACTGATAACGTGGAAAATCGTCAAGATAAATAAAAACAGGATACTTAACCAGGATGATCCCAGTTTTGTGGATATTTATACACAGGCAGGACTAAAACCCATGACGATCTCAGCAGGTGGTATCCTTGGTGTGGATTAAGAGTGACCGTTGTCCCAGCTCAAGAAGCCGATTCTGAATGTGCTGCTCGTGGTCACAGAAGTTAGGGGGTGGCGACTGCACAGGCGGGTCGGGGGCCAGGCCCTGAAGATCAGAGGCAGCGGTCCTGGCGGGGGGTCCTGGGGAGCCGAGGAGAGGTGGGAGCCGGCGGGACGTTCGGGGGATAGAAGAGAAGGCTGGGTGGCGAAGCGGAGCGCCCCGGCTCGGGCCTGCACTGCTCGAGCCCGAGGCACCGGGGAGCAGCGCGTTCGCTGCTGAGCACCGGCCACTATCACAGCATCACTGCTGTGCTCACGAAACGCAGCCGTGGTAAAACACGGCTACCTCGTAACCAGGCCACGCTCAGGTTTCCCGGTTGTCCCAATAGTGTCCTTGTCGCAGGTCTTTTTTTCTCTTTTTTGGCCCAGAATTTAATCAAGGATTACACGTTTAATTGCCACGTCTCTTAAATTTCCTTTAGTTTAGAATAGTCTTCCTGCTTTTCCCACAGGACGTTGACCTCTTTGGAAGGGTTCAGGCCCGTTTTTACGAAGCAGGATGTTCCTCAGTTGGGAGTTGTCGTACTGTCTCCTTGAGGATTAGATTCAGGTTGAACCCTTTGGCCCCCGTTTTGGGGGTGAGGTGGGGCGGTCCTCAGCCCAGCGCCAGTGCCAAGTGCTCGGTGGTGTGACGTGATTGCTTCACGAGCCACGGTGGCACGTCCTGTCCACACAGTGGCTCCTGTTAGGTGTGAGCGGCTGTGGCTCAGGGGCCTTAAAGGTCACTTGGTCACTCATTGGGCGGGGGCGGGGGGTGGGAGTTTGACAGATGCTTGAAGGGAAGCTTGGCAGTCAGTATCTGCTGGATGCTCTCCCGGGCATGTCCTGCGTTCCTGGGAGGCGCTCAGCCCCCTGCTCAGCACCTCCAGCAGCAAGTCCAGTGTGCCCGAGGGACCGGCTGTGACCGTGCTTCTGTTTTCTAGGACATGTACTGTGGCACCCCTACGAAAGTTAGGCACGTGGACTGCCATGCGGGGGATGAGTTTGACTTGGAAGCCTGTTTAACTGAACCCTTGAAAGACTTCTCAGCCATGAGCTAACCGGCGCCACCTGGAGGCCCCTGGGAGCAGCGCTGCCTCCCCGGGCGGATGGCCCACCAAGCATGCGTCCTGCCTTTGTAACTGGGGGTTTCTGTCACAGTGTACAGTCTCTTGGTGAATTGATGTTCTTGCCTTATTTTCTTAAGAAACGTTAATTTTGTGTATAGGGAATGCATTTTGCATGTTTTAAATTGTAAATGGAACTAAATCCGAGGAAAATTGAACTCGAGGCAATCTTGCAACAATCTTAATTGCTTAATCTCCGCATCCTTGAAGTTAACCTGACAAGTGTGCCGTAACTGGTTTTCCACAAGTTTTTTAGGCGTTAATTGCTGCTTGTCAGAGGGCTGGTTTGGGTTTAAGCATATGTTCACGGGGCTTTCTTTACTGGTATCTGGCCGAGTGTTCTCATAATCAGATACCTTTAATATCTGTGGAAAGGGTTAGGGTTTGGGCCGTTTGTCAGTATGTCAAGATGGGTTTTTTTCCTCGTACAGAGCACTGAATAGTCAGATATTAAATTGAGCTGGTAGGTTAATGGGGTTTATGTAAGTTATACGGTCTTAATTAGGTACTTGTAAATAGCACTCAGTAGCCCTTCTACCTATATTACTCCAAGAGTTAAGACAGCAGAAGGATTTAGAAAGAACATTTTTTTATAGTCAGTTAATTTACCGTGTACAATTGCTGTAAATGATAATGTGTACAGATTTTCTGTTCAAATATTCAATTGTAAACTTCTTGTTAAGACTATTATGTTTCTGTTGCTTTTGTATGGAATGACATTGCAAAAATAAAAAGGACCTTCTTTAACTGACTTACTACCTTGCCAGATAGGCTGCCTGCTGTGGTGATTCCTGCCCTTGGCTTGTGCCCAGGGAGGGTGGCACGCAGTGGTGGGAGCGTTGTGCCCGGGCTTGTGGCCCCGCCCCGCCCGGCGAGGAGCCCTACATTGTGATAGGTTTGCAGCTCTGGCCTGGGGTCTTGGTTGGGCTGGAGCCGGGTCCAGACCTGTGTCAGCGGTGGGCCCGGTGTGTGCTCTCCTGGTTAAAGGGAGTGTGTGCCCACAGACTTATAGGAAGCCAGGGGCCTCGGCTTGCTGCTTGGTTGGCAGCTGGGGTGACAGGGCCTTTCCCTGTGTCCTGAGACAGACCAGGGCCGACGGCCCGCCTGAGGGGCTGCCCCACCCACAGCAGCGCGCATAGCCCCTGGCAGCTTGTGCCCTGTGGACACCCCCTTGAAGTGATGCTGAGCTCCCTTTAAGCAAGGGGTGGGCATCGGTCACTTTGTTCAAGGTGCTTTGAAAGGCCAGAAGCCCCTTCCTGTTGGTTTCACACATGTGTTGAGCTCGTAGTATGTCAGGCAGCCTCGTGGATGTTGGGACACAGGAGACAGGGTGCCCCGAAGTCTGCACTCATGCTCTTGGGGACAGAAGATAGCAAATATGGTGTCAGGTTACAGGGTAGGAGGGCAGCGAAGCAGGGCAGGGGGCGGCTGGGAGATGCCCTGTTAGGTGGTGTGTGAGCAGAGATGTGCTGCCGGGGTGGGGCGGGGGCATTCACCCCAGAGGGCAGCAAGTGCAAAGGCCCTGGGGTAGGAATATGGTGTATGGAACCCCAGCAGTGCTCAGACATGGGAGAGGCTTGGCAGCTGGTGTGGGCTGGAGTCTGCTTGAGAAAGACAAGAGCTGTGAGGGGGGGCAGGGGACGCCTCAGGGCCTGGAGGAGGCTGCCCAGGACGGGTGAGAACACTGGGAACCGAAGCAAAGTGGACCCCTGCTGCGTAGTGACCGCTGGCAGCCCTGTTGCGCACAGGGTGGTGGAAAACACTGACCTATGGCCTGGATGGGCCGGTAGGGTTTCTAGGCAGACCCTCGGAGCTGCCTCTGACTTCCCACGGCTCATTCCGAGAGGCAAGAACACAGAGGGAAGGGCTGTTTAATTGCGGGGATGGGGGGAGCCCTTTGTGGTCTTAGTTATGTCCACCTTCCTGGGTGGCAAACAAGGTGAACATGAAGAAACGGCTTCAGAGCAAAGATCAAACCCAGAGGATGCCGGGGGAGACGGGTCTGCAGTGAAGCTGAGGCCGTGGCTGTCAAATGCTTGGTTAGGACCTCGGAAGTTCGAGAGCCTTTGTATCAGACAACAGCACGTCTAAGAAGCTTATGTCCCCCAGTAGCCCAAGGCAGAGAAGGGCTTATTTTTTTATTTTATTTTATTTTTTAAGTACGTGGGCCTCTCACTGTTGTGGCCTCTCCTGTTGCGGAGCACAGGCTCCGGATGCGCAGGCCCAGCGGCCATGGCTCACGGGCCCAGCCGCTCTGCGGCATGTGGGATCTTCCCGGACCGGGGCAGGAACCCGTGTCCCCTGCATCGGCAGAGAAGGGCTTATTTTGAGGAGACCTGTGCGTGTGGCTCTTGTCTAATGAATCGAACCGCAGTAAGAGTCACAGGAGACTCAAAAAGCTTTTGAAAGAATCGTATTGGCAGAAACACTGCCAGCTTGGACTGAAATGGACGGGCAGTATAGAATGAAAAGAGGCCTTTGGAGCCTCAAGATTCTAGTGTCAGGAAGCAGGTTGAAGAAACTACACAGCTGCGAACACAGGCTGCGTTTCATGGAAAAGGGAGCGTGATTCACAGGTGGATCCCAGAGGTGTAGAGAGTCACCGATGCAGCAGGACTGAGACCTGACCAGCCCTCCCCCCATACCCCCTGCCCCTACAGGAGCGGCCGAAGCAGTTACCCCAGGCTTGGCCCATCGTATGTTGGTGTGTGTGTGGCGGGTCCTGGGGACAGAGTGCACGTAAGTCGTCTCTCTCCAGACTGAGAGGACCTTCACCCCAGCAGCTGTGTTTGGGGGACTCCTCCATCAGAGCCTATTCCTGTGACGGGATCGGGACGTCGGGCTGGTGCTGATGCAGAATGAGACTTGGGGGCCTTGGGAAGGCCGTAGATCATTTGTGGCCAGAGCGTGGCCTGCAGTGGCCCTAAGTAGTGGGCAAGGAGGCTAGGCTGGCTGGAGCAGGGAGTGACGGGTGCAGTCTGGGGTGGGCAGCCAGGGGCTCTTGAGCAGGGGCCATGATATCTGACTCAGGTTCTAGAAGAATCACCCCGGCTACTGGCTTCTGCTTCACACCTACATTCTTGCAATGCTCTTAAGCACCAAGGAAATCGGTCTTCAGACTTGAGTTCTTGCTCTTCAGTGCTGTTAGTGTAAGCTGGTTCTTCCGTGTGAGTGTAACAAGGAGCCCATGGGCTGGGACTGAGGGGTCTTCATTCTTGACTCTCGTATGTTGAACCCAGAGGTGTCAGAACTCCATTACGTTTGTCCAGCATGATTAATTCTGCACGGTGCCAGGCTGGTCGCGATCTCGTTCCCAGTGGAGGTTCATTTTCCTGTCTCCTGAGTGCAGACGTGGGCAGCTTATCAGGGCTGTCATCCTCCATCCCCAACTCGCTTCCTTGCTGTGCCGTGACGTCGTCCTCTCCTGCCGGCCCGCCGGGATCCTGACATCAGGTTGCTGGTCCCTCGGCCTCTGAGAGGAAGATGGTGACAGGTCCTCCCAGGTGAGTCAGCAGCCCACCTGAAGCAAAAGGCTGCTCTTCCACCCGTGTGGGTGGCTCTTCTAGTTAACGGAGGGGTTACAGGAGCGTGGTTGCCCGTGTAGGCAAACTCGAAAAGCCGCTCAGGTAGAGTCATGTGACGCTACTTGACAAACCGGAAGTACCTTGCAGTTAATGTGTCTTCTTGGAACCTGGGTCGGGGGAGGGGGGACGTGTGCCTTTTCGATCGTCAGTCTGTATGTATATTTTACGTTTAAGCATCTTGAGGGGGGGACCTCCCTGGCGGTCCAGTGGTTAAGACTCAGCGCTTCCACTGCAGGGGGCTCGGGTTCGATCCCTGATTGGAGAACGAAGATCCTGCACGCCACGCAGCGCGACCAAAAAACAAAACAAAACAAAAGAGTCTTGAGGGTTTTTTATTTTGGAGTTTTGTTGCTCTGTCGTCATTGTTCGCTTTGTAACGTGCAGGCTTTAATGGGATCAAAGCCACTTTGTAAAACTCACATTTCGAAGATGCACATGAAGTTTTCCGGAAAAATGTTCCCTCAGTGTAGGGTGGAAGAAACAAAGCCTCTCGCTGGCACTGAGGCTCCGTGACTGACCTTCCAGAAGCCACCGACTCTGTACAGTGTAGCCAGAGCCTGTCGCCTGGCACATCACAGGCGCATTCAACGTGTGGCACGTGGGATGCGGCCCTGCCCTGCGGTGCCAGCTCTGCCTCTTCCGGCTGTGTGACGGGGCCTTCATGTCCCCGTGGATGAGACCTGGGTAGTGACAGCTACCTCCTAGGCTGGCTCTGAGGATTAGAGGAGAGAATGAATGCTGCGAGCCAATGATGCTGGGCGACGGCAGCAGTCGAGGTTGCCGAAGGCCCCATTTAAGGTGCCGACAAAACCCACGTGTCCGTTAACTCCCTCACTGACGGGAGGGCAGGGGTGGGCCTCAGGCACTGAGGAAGTGGGCGCCCACTGCACACGGGCATCGAAGCTGCTTCCCGGAGGCCTAGAGATGGTCAGCCTGCCCAGGGAGGGGCCCTGGAGCCAGTCCAGTGCTTGCCGCTCCCCTGCGTGAATGCCAAGCCATGCGAGGGGCACGTGGCGTGTGCGATCTTGAGGGGCTTTCCAGGTGTGGTGGCCATCGGTGCACTTGCTGTGCTCCTTAGGAAGAAGGCAGAGGAAGCCCCTTCCCTTCCCTGGGCGGGAGTGCCAAGTGGGGCCTTGCCACCGATGCGGGCAGGTGGCGCGAGCCATGTTGGTTACCTGCTGCTGTGGAACAGGTCACCCCAAACTTGTGGCTTACAAGACGGTACTTACCCCCAGCTTCTGTGGCTTGGTCGGGTCCTTGCATTCGAGGGGCTGCAGTCAAGGCGTCGGCTGGGGGGGGCTTCCCTGGTGGTCCGGTGGTTAAGTCTCCACGCGCCCAGTGCAGGGGGCCCGGCTTCGATCCCTGGTCAGGGGACTAGATCCCACCTGCCACAACTAAAGATCCCACGTGCCACATAGAAGACCCGGCGCAGCCAAATAAATAAATAAAATATTAAAAAAAAGAGGGCATCGGCTGGGGCTGGGTGTCATCTGAAGGCTCGACCTGGGAGGAGCCATGTCCACTGCTGTCGTCAGCGTGTGCCCCATGGGCCAGAGGTCGCCCTCACTCCTTGCCAGGTAGGCTTGCTTCACCAGAGCAGATGAGAGTACCAGCAGACACAGCATGGTGGGGGTCCCGTCTTGGGCTATGGTGCCAGCCCACCCTCAAGCACAGGGGCCATTGGAGCCACCTGGGGACATGCCGTGAGAGGCCCTGCTGGGCAGCTGGACGTCTGCCGGCACCTCAGTCTCCCGTTACATGAAAGTTAACTTAAAACGGACCGCAGACTTAAGTGTAAAGTGCAAAAGTATAAAACTTGTAGAAAACTGGGCTCTAGGGCGAGGCAGTGCTTAGACTGGACACCAGAAGCATGCGCCGCAAAAAGGAAAATGGTTAAACAAGACCTCATCACAATCAAAGACTTGCTCTGGGCAAGGCCCTGCTGAGAGGGCGGAAGGACAGGCGGTGGGCTCGGGGGACGTATCTGACAGGGGTTCGCCTGGGATAAAGGAGAACTCCCCAAAGTCACAGTGGAAAGCAGTCCAGCTAGAGGAGGAGCAGGGGGCGTGAGGAGGGAGGCAGGTCACGGAGAGGACACAGGGGCAGAGGATGTGTGAGAAGGTGTCCAGCGAGACTGCTCGTTAGGGAAACGTGGCTGAGAACCAGCCATCAGTGCTGACGTCAGCGAGGGGACACAGCGAGGGCTGGTGAACACCGGGTGGGGAGGTGGCGCAGCCCCTCTGGAAGGTACTCGGACAGTTACCACCCGAGCCGGTAACTGCTCCTGGGCATTTATCCCAGAACTGAAAACGCATGTTCACTAGAAACCTGGGTGTGAATGTTCCTAACGGTCGAGTGTGTAACAGCCCCAGACGAGAACCATCCACATGTCCTTCTACAGGCAGTGGCCAAGCAAACCCCGGGCCACCCCCAGTGTGGACGGGCGCTCACTGGTTCTGACAGTGCACTGGAGTTTTGCAAGACTTTATCCTGGGGGAGATGATCGTTCGTGACAATTTTCCTGGAATACAAAAGAGGCAAAATTACGTGTTGAAAGGGCACACCATGTTCCTGGATATATTGGCTCAGAATGACCAACACAGACACATTCTAGAAAAGTTACTGGACTTTAAAGAGAAAAGAAAAAAAAATCCTTTGGGCATCTTGAAAAAAGCACATTACTTATATAGGAAAGAATATTAGACTATCATACTTTTTTATTTTTTTATATTTTTTGTTTTTACTTTTTTAAAAAAATTCTATTTTTTGATTTTAGACTATCATACTTTTTGACAACAATACTTTATTCCAGAAGACAATGGAGTAACATGTTTCAGATATTTGAAGAAAGAAAGTGTACACCAAGGATTTTATATCCAAAAAACTCACTTGCAAGTACAAAGGGCACAGAAAAGTTGTCATCCATGTGGGAGAAGTCAGAATTCAGAGATCTTGTTCCTGTGAGCCCTTCCCGAGAATCTATGGGAAAATGATCTTCTGCAGCTGATGTGATCAGACGCGTCAGCGTGGGCACCAAGGACAGTGTCACACGTACAGCTACTTCGGGGCCCGGGCCGGCAAGGCTGCGATGGGAGAGTGGGGCGTGCAGCAGCCTGAAGGAGGGTAGGGAGAGAGGGCAGAGGTGCAAAAACACTTCATGTTTTTAGCGATCATATTGTTGGGAAAACTGAATGAGTAATTGTGGGATGGATCTTCCAGACGGCGCGTCTCCTGTGTGGTCCTCTGTGCTGAAGAAGAATGCACACGTCGAAAGTAGAGATCTTCCGGAACAGCTCTGGGTCTTGGGCTGCACGGGGAGCCCCGAGGGCACCATCGCACCTGTAACAGCCATGCCCGTAAGGACCCGGCGTTCTTTGTCGGGTGAGGGTAAATCCTCGGTGGCCCCAGCACCCAATACTCCACATCACAAAGGCACGGACTGTTAGGACAAGCAGCCCCGAGCACGTCTCCAGAGGGTCAGGCTGAGCAGAAACAGTTAACCTAAAAGGCTGTGTTCTATGTGCTTCCTCCTGTGTAACGTCGGGGGAGAGACAGTTACAGAAATGGAGCAGATCAGTGGTTGCCAGAGATCCTATGTATGTATTGTGTATCTATACGTCACCTATATTAACCGATATCTATATCATCCTTATCTCCCTCTAGCTCTGTGCTGAAGGTCTAGAAACAGTGAGCAACCTGGCAGTGCCCATCCCTTGCCCCCATGTCGTGGTTTTTTTTTTTTTTTTTTGTGGTACGCGGCCCTCTCACTGTTGTGGCCTCTCCCGTTGCGGAGCACAGGCTCCGGACGCGCAGGCTCAGCGGCCGTGGCTCACGGGCCCAGCCGCTCCGTGGCATGTGGGATCCTCCCGGACCGGGGCACGAACCCGTGTCCCCTGCATTGGCAGGCGGACTCTCAACCACTGCGCCACCAGGGAAGCCCCACATCGTCGTCTTGAAATAGCATTTCTCACGATGAGGGCCTCTTGGAGAAGTGGCCTGTCCGAGGCATGGGGCAGGAGTGTCCACCGTGAGCCTGGGCACGGCATCAGGCCGGGGGCCCTGCGTTTAGGTCCAGTAGCGTCATGTCCAAAGCAGCTGGCAGTGGCCTGGAGAGACCCCCTCACTGGCCAAGACTGTGACAACCTGATCTTCAATGGGGATAAGAAACGCCATGGATTAAAACCCATCAAAATGTTTAAGTTCACGAGTTCAGAATGGTACCTTGGAAAAAGAGAAACGGGCCACTTCTGGAGGCTGGTGGGAGCCACCTCACTCGTGAGAGCCGGTGGCGGGAGGGGATGATCCCAGCGTCTCTCCGGCGGCCACCGGACCAAGCTGCACCCTGCAGGGCCCACACTGGACGGTGTCTGCACGAGGACTCCGAAGATCAGTGACAGAGAAGGCAGTGGAGTGTCTCCCCTGGGACGGCCACTCAGACTTCCAAGTGACACAGCCAGGCATTTGAGCTGCCCCAGCCTTGCCCAGCACCACCTGTAGTTTGGTCAAAGTTACCGAAGCTGAGTCTGACTGAGGCTCTGGGACTGACTGCCGGTCGGCAGGAAACCCAGAGGAAGGAGCCAGCGCTGGGCTTTGCCCACAGGCCGCAGCAACCACATGCAGACCGTGGACCACTCCAGGGATAGCACGGTGGTCCCGGCTCTGCAACTGGGTGGAAAGGAAGAGAAAGGGATGGAGGATCTGGGATCAGAGATGCCAAAGGGACTCCAAGTAGGGAAACGGGCAGGACTGAGCTCCCGTGGGGTCTGGGCGCTGCCCCCAGGGTCCGTCAGCTGCTTCTAAAGTCCAGGAAAGGAGCGTTTCTGGTCCGGCTGGGGGAGGGTGTGCCTCTGGCCCTGACGAGCCCCCTGGGGAGGCTGCCTACGTCCCAATTTCTCTCTTTTTTAAGCAGCATTGTTGAGAACGGTTCACATACTGTGCAATTCACAAAGTGCACAATTCAGTGGCTTTTAGGGCCACTGAGTTGCGTGTTCCTCACCACAGTCAACGTTTCACATCCACAAAGAACCCTGCACGCCTCCGCTGTTCCCCGGCCCCCAGCCCTAGACAGCCAGTAACCCCCTTTCTGGTCTCTGTATGTCTGTCTCACCTCGTGATATTCCTCGAAGCCCACCCCTGACTTGGGGCTGGGCTGTCCCACCGCCGCCCCCAGCGCCCAGCCGTGGCCCGTGGTCTCTGCTTGGACCTCCTCAGAGCCCCCGTGCTGGCCTCCTGCCGCCCTGGCCCGATGACCGGCTCCACCCTGACCATCAGCTGCTCCCCTGGGGCTTCCCGACGGCCCAGCCAGGGGGGCAGGTCCCCCGCCCCACAGGGACACTCAGCCACCCCACGCGGCCTCCTCGCAGTGGCTGCTGGCTTGCCCTTCTCCCGACGCGAAGCCCAGAGCACCTCGGGGCCTGGGCACCGGCAGACCCCTCTGGAAGGAGGGAGGCCCCAGGGCCGCCAGGCGGCTCAAGGTGCATGAGCGGCACCCCGGAGTTGGGCTGCCTGACTTGCTGAGCCCCTCAGTCCAGACTACCCCGGTGGCTGTCAAGGCTGGTGCTGGGCCGGAGGAGGACCTGGACCCCAGCTCTGAGTGGCCGGTTTCCAGACCCATCTCTGGCACAAATGTCACAACCTCCCTGGGTCTCGGTTTTCTTATCTGAGAAGTGGGAGCTGAGCCTGAAGGGAAGGACTGGACCCAGGACTCTCTGGAAACAGGATGGCCGCACCCAGAGGCGGACACTGGTGGACGGCAGGCCAGGGCAGCCCAGGGTAGGCTCTCGCTACTGGAGGTTAGCCCCTGGGTCAAAAGAGGGGTTCCACTCCTGCCCTCCCATCAGAAAGCCATCCAGGCCCCTGGGGACCCCGAGAGGCTTGTCTGAAAGGCTCTCTCCTCAGCCCAGTCTGAGTGCTGGGCGTCAGCGAAGGGCACCCTGGGCCAGGAAGGCCAGGGAGGGATGGGGCGGGGCCCTGGGTGGAGGGTGGAAATGTCCCCTCAGGCTTTGGGGCCGAGAGGGGCCTCCTGGAGACTCTCCTTCCAGGGCTCACCTCCTGACTTTTGCCTGCTCCTCCTCTCACTTCCACTGGGCTTTAAACCCCCAAGGGACATCCCCTCCTCCAGGCCCTTCCTAGCCCAGATTAGGAGCTCTCCCACCAGCCCACCCGCCCTTGTATTCCTTAGCTCGCTCCACAGTGCATCGCGGCTGGGCGCCGGTTACTACCTTTTGTGCGTGGGTGTCTCCGGCCGGTGGCAGGTCCCGGGCCTCATGGCCCCTACGTAGGGCACAGCGTAGAGTGAGCATCTGCCCTCGTCCGCCCGTGTGCCCAGTGCCCAGCCCTGTGGCTCCTGGTGAAAGCATGAAAGCGCTGCTGGCTTTAAGGCAGCTCCGGCTCCGCCTCCTGGAGGGTGCCCCCGCACCTCCCACCCCCAGCAGAGGTCAAGAGCCGCTGTGCAAGCGGTGTGCCCCTTCTGCTGCTCTGGCCGCTCTGGGAGGGGTCATGGGCTGGGGGGGGGGGCTCGTCCTCACTCCTAACAAGGCTCCGGCAGAGGGAGGATGAGCACCGGGGTGGGACGAGTCCCTTTCCTCTGCGCCTCAGCCTCCTGATCTGAAAAGGTCGGTTCTAGCACCTTCCCTCCCTCGGGCTAATCCATGCAGGGCCTGACAAAGGGCGCTAGTGTGGGCCAAGCCCTCCTGATGGGACAGCCACAGCGGCAGGAGCCAGCAAGAGCTGGCAAGGACCTCTGGTCTGTAACTCCATCCCCACAACTTTGTCCCCGGTTGCAGGAGGGTTCTGAGATGCTTTTCAGTTTTATGTGAAATCATTAAATCCAATGAGAGACATTAATGGGGCACAGACTACCTCTCTTGATCCACTGGAAACCTTCAGTAAATATGCAGATAAGGGCTGAGCGGCAGGGGGATATAACTTAATCAGTCCGGAGGCTTCTGACAAACACAAAGGTGACCTTGGTGACTTGAGGTGGTCATCACGGGTCCAGATGGGCTACAGCAGAAGACCCAGCTCCCCTCCCCCCCCCCCCAGGTGCCCCCAGGTGTCTGTGTCCTGCTCCGTCCTGGATCACAGAGCCACTTGTCCTTGGGGAACCTGGCCAGCATCACTTGACTCTTGGAGGGGATTAAAGGATGGCGGTGTGGATGCCCGTGGAAGCGGCCTGGGCGCCCACATTGCCGTGCCCCCCGCCCCCGTCTATCGCTGGCCCTGCTCCCTGCACCAGCTATGCGGGGACTCCAGTTCTTCCAGGTGGCTGCAGGGGGACTCTTCCCTGCCAGTCCTGGTGACAGGTGGCTTGGCTCGGCTCTAAAACCTGTATAGGACAGGCCTCACCAGGCCCAGAAACTGCATGGAGGCCCTGGCCTGGCGCTTGGGCCACATCCCTGATGTCTCCCCCAACACCCAACCCCAGGAATGCCCAGGAGGCTTACATTCTCACCTCCTTCGGGTTTCTTCCCAATGCCACTCACTTTTCCACCTAAAAGAGCCACCACCCCATCCCTGTCATGCATTTGTCTGGCCTCAGGGCCCACTGCAGGGCCTGGTCAGCGTGGAGCCCCCTCGTCAATGCCCCTGCCCCCAGGCCAAGAGTGAGCACACAGGTGGCAGGTGGCTCTTTCCCATCTGACCCCTTCTCACCACCTGCACAAAGCTCAGCGCCTGGAGACTCAAGTGGGGGAACTGTGGACCACAGGGTCCCTAAGGTCTCTCCCAGCCCCAGTGACCCCTCCCACGGGTGAGGAGCGTTTGCCTGCCCTTACCCGTTTAATGAACCATCTCGTCTGAAACAAGCCCACGCAGACGCCCGGCCTCAGAGCTGCCCCCTGAGCTGGGCCGGCAGGGCGGGTCTGATGCGGGGGCCAGTGGGCCTGGGTCAGGACCCCAGCCGGCCCCCAGAATGGAAGGCTGGACGGCGAGGCAGGGCCCCTTCCAAGGGCCAGTACCCTGACCGCCAGCCTCACCTCCTGGAGACACCCCAGAGGTCCGGTCTCAGCCGCCACTGTGCTCGGACGAAGGCCCACCCTTCTCTCCTGCCAGGAGCGCTAACCACGGCCTCTGAGCCCCTGCCGCCCTGCCGGTCGCACAGGGCGGAGTCGCCGGGAGACCGGAGAAGGCAAGAGACTTGCTCGAGGTCACACAGCGGGTCATAGGCAGGGTGCGGTGGGCGGCGAGGCCGAACCAGGGCTCCGGGCCGTACGGTGTGGGGAGTGGGGACCCCGAACGGCCGGGCCGCCGGCGGGGCCGAGCCCTTCGCGCCGGGCAGGCCACTCGCCCCTGCGCCGAGCGTGCCCTCCCGCTGCCTTATGTCGCCGTCGCCGCCCGCCTTCGCCTTCCTGGACACTGGCTCACGCCCACCCCCCGCAGGCGCGCAGGTACGTGTGTGGGTGTAGCCCCGACCCCGGGGCCAGCACGGCGCACGCGCCGTTCGCCCGCCCGCTGCGGAAACAAGCCCCGGCATGCGCAGGCCCTGCCCCCTCAGCTGAAACCCCGCCCCACAAGGCACGCCCCTTCCGCCGTAAGTCCCCGCCCACCCGCCGACCGAGGCACCGCCCCCACGACATAGGCCCCGCCTCTCATGCGCTCGGAGCGGCGCGGCTGTGGGAAGGCGAGTGCCGGCCAGCTGATGGGCGGGGCGGCGGCGCGGGGCGGTGCCTGTGTCGTGGGGGCGGGGCGCCGGCCGCGGTCCTGTTGCCTCTGAGGCGCGACGTCCTTTGAGGGAGGAGCGCGGCCTCAGGGCCGGCGCCTCCCTCGTTCAGCCCGCCCGGCCGAGCTCAGGTGCAGGGCCCGGCGTGGCCCGCGAGAACCCGGGGCGTGCGTGCGCGCACCCGGGGCCGTGCGTGCGCCCGCCCGCGCGGAGCCGCGCGTGAACTTGGGCCAGAGGGTGCCCGCTCCTGTCAGCGCGCTCAGCCCGGCCCGCGCGGCCCGATGCTTTTCCACTCGCGTCGGTGCCGAGCGTTTTCGCCGCTGCACACGGAGAGTGCGGCGGGCGGGTCGCTGAGGGCGCGGGGACCCGGGGGCTCGCGACCTGGGGTTGGGACTCCTGCCGCGCGCACCACCCCCGGACCGGCCCGGGCCCCGGGCCCTCCACTCCCCGGTCCCCCTGCACCCCAAGACCCTGCGCACCTCGGGGCCCCCTGCGCGCCCCAAGAGCCCCGGGCCCCGGGCCCCCTGCGCCCCGAGAGCTCCGCGCACCCCGGGACCCCCGCGCTCCCCGAGAATCCCTGGCCTTGGGACTCCTGCGACCCGGAATCCCTGCTCCCCAAGAGCCCCGCGCCCCGGGACCCCCGCGCGCCCCGAGAGCCTGCGCACCCGGGGCCCCGTACACTCTACGCGCCCTTTGGCTGTAAGGGGCCCTGCCTGGGGCGCGCTGCCACTTGCTGAACCGACTTTGGGTGTCGCCTTTGCGAGCTGTCGTCGTTCCGGTACCGAGACGCGCGGCCTGAGCGGTTCCCGAGACTCATGTGCCTGTCATCTTGCAGCGAGAGAGAAGCAGGAAGTTGGACGTGATAAACTGCGTCAAGGGAGCCCAAAGGTGGACCCGCACGACGGGGGAGACCCGACCCTCCCCGGCGAACTGTGGAAGGTGATTGGAAGTGGATTCCGAAGCTGCTTTCTCTGCATAGACGAGGGTTGAGTCTCAGACTTTTCCTGGGAGTGGAGAGAGGTGCGTTAGGTAGACAGAGTGTGTTTTTCTTTATTTCTGCTTTATTTTCCCTTTACTCCAAGTACAGTCGCAGATCTGAAGTGTTATGTCTGTTAAATTGACTCTAGTTGTTTGCATTTGGTCACTCACTACTTAATTGAGTATAGGATGACCTCTCTGTATTGAGACCTTTTCTAGATAGGTTAGTTTGACTTCAAGAATGGCTTCAGTTTCACAGCACTTATGAAATTTAACTTGAGCTTATAGGTTCTGCTTCTTCATCTCACTGTCTTATCAAAGCAGGTCCGGACAGGAAAGCGCAGCCTTAGCAGTCTGATGGTAGAAGGCCGGGAAACTGTTTGATTTTGAAGTTCTGGAATATTACCCCCCAGTTGAAATTGAGATAGCAGTTGGTTAGGAACAGTGGCTTTTCTTTAAACTGGTCTCCTCCCATGGTTCACTGTCCAGAGAACCATTAGACCTTGGTTAAGGATCACGGGTGGGTGGCACGTGTGGTGTAAAGGGTTTGCTCTTTGGGTGGATCCCTACATTTTTTTGACTTACTTTGGATTTGGGGAGAGGAGAGGCGTTCTTGTAGCTGCTGGGAATGTGTAATGGAGAGGCTGCCAACGTTATTGTCTTTTTTTTCCTTTTTAAGTGGGTGCATCAGGACCTTTCCTGGTTATGGAGACATTTGCTCATGCGCACCTGGGTGCACCGGGAGCAGGCACATAGGAGGCCTGTTTGTTTGCTGGTAGATAAAAGAACCAGGGCAACAGTCCGGTGTTTTTTGTTTATTTTTGTGGTACGCGGGCCTCTCACTGTTGTGGCCTCTCCCGTTGAGGAGCACAGGCTCCAGACGTGCAGGCTCAGCGGCCACGGCTCACGGGCCCAGCCGCTCTGCGGCATGTGGGATCCTCCCGGACCGGGGCACGAACCCGCGTCCCCTGCATCGGCAGGCGGACTCCCAACCACTGCGCCACCAGGGAAGCCCCAGTCTGGTGTTTTTTACAGGTGCATTGCAGACATTCAAAAACAACTTTGTTTTTTTTTTTTAAAGCAAATTAAAATTTTTATATAAACCCTTTTGGCTTTTTCTGCTGTAATATTTTTGAAAGGCACGTGGACTTTGACAGTCTTTTAAGCGTTTGTTATAAGTGGTCGTAATTTAACACGTGTGCCGGGGACCCAGCACCTTCATGCGCGTTCCTTAATTTGATTCCCTGCAGCCTCATGATCTGGCTGGTTCTTTCCCAGAGAGGTGACGTCACGGACCTGGGAGAGCCCAGCTCGAAGCAGGCCAGCCGGGGTCTGACCCTGGGTCTTCTGTCCAGCCGATCAGAGCCCACCCTACATCCTTTCTCAGAACGAACTTTCTGGGTGTGGTGTCTCTTCTGCAGCGTGGTGCACGCTGCACGCACTAGCAGGGAGGTAACGGTCATAGTCTCCTTTTTATTGATATCATGTAAGTTTCTTCTCCTTGTTGCCTTGCAAAGGTCACAGTTCAAACATGGTTTCCGGGCAACTTTAAACTAAAACTCCTGTTGTCTAAACCCTCCAGTTGTGTATTTTAATATTAGCAAGATGTTGGTTAGTTAGGACAGGTGATTTCTGTCTTCTTTTCTCGTTTTGTTTTGAAGTCTTTTCGAAAAGACTTTGGTGGCCTTGCGCACAGTTTTTCGGTGGCACCGACACAGGGCTGTCTTTGCCTCAGACTTTCCCAGGGGTCATGAGTGTGGCACCGAATGTGCCCTGTTAGGGAAGGCACCGAACCCCTGACGTGGAGTCGTACCCCAGACCCCGCCAACTGAAAATCATCGGGCGTTTGCGGCGGCTGCAGTAACTTTTCCCTTGTGGCCTGTATGCAGCGTGGGGACATGGCCACTCCCCTTTCCTTCCCAGCCTCCATGTGATGCAGGAGTGGGGACCGTGACTGGCTCCAGCAGCTCGAGGGGGACGCTTGGCTCCCTTCGCTTTGCTAAGTGTCACTGCTTTGGTTACTATGACAGCACAACAAATTCACTCCAAAACTGGTGGCTTCCAACAGCAACGCTCATTTATTACTGCTCAGGGTCTCAGGGCCCGGAATTTGGAGGAGCTTGGCTGGCCGGGGGCTGGGGCTGAACGTCCCTTCGGGGGACAGCCTGGCTCCGGGGCTGGGAAGATGTGGGGAGCGGGGTGGCTGGCCTCTCCGTCACTGTGATCGCCCCGTGCGTGGTGCCTTCAGGGTGTGTCCCTAAAGGCACCAGGCCTCTGCAGCGCCCGGAGGTCACCTCGCCTCTGTCCGGTCGAGGGGCACCTCAGCTCCACCTTCTCCTGGGGGGCGCTGAGACCAGCACACAAATGGTGCTAGTTAATAACTCGTGTCCAGTCAGGTTCCAAGTTTTGTTCGAGTGTTCTTGGTGAGAAAATGAAAGAAAATCTCTGAGAAGCTGGAGGTGGTGCCGCTGTGCCGGCCTCGAGCTTGTGACTGCACGACGCGCCTGGAACTGGGGACACGCTGCTGGGTCTGTGGCGCCGGGGGCCCCGTGCTGTCTTTTCTGTGAAAACCCCGGAACCGATGCTTTTGGGTCTAAAGTGGCCTGGCTCTGGCCTCCCCGCGCTCTGGCACCACTGACTGAGCAGGTCCTGGAAACTTTTCTCCCCGTTTCGTGCGTCAGGAGCTGGCGGGGGAGCTGGAGCAGCCTGTCCAGAGCCCAGGCTCGGGCCCGGGGTCTGGGGTGCAGCCAGGGCTGGGTCCGGCTTGAGGGCCGGAGGGAGGCTGCATTTCCAGTGGCTCTGTCCCCCCGCCCCCAGCCCGGGCTGCTGCCGTCTGCAGCCTGCTGTCCACGCGGATCCACCTGTTCGGCGTGTCCTCACTGACCTCCCCGAGTGCCGGGTGGCCCTCGATGGAGATGCCGTGCAGGCCCCTCCCAGCGTGAAAGGGGAGCAGGGTGATGGGCACAGGGGACACCTCCGGCCTGATGCTGAGTCCAGCTGAGCAGAGTTGGCTGAGGGAACCGAGACACTATAGCAGGGACAGGACGAAGAAACTGTTAGGAGGAGAGCCCTGTGCTGGGTCAGAGCCTCATAGATGAGCACACACGGAGGCTCACGGCGCTCAGAGGCGCGCCGGGGCCCTCGGGTTAAACAGGGGAGCAGAAATAAACATGTCACTGGAAGGCGTGGAAGATGAGGTGTTGGCCATTGTGGAAACAGATCGACAGCAACAAAAACGAGACAGAGACGGACGATCAGGGAGGGCCAGCCCAGGAGCGCAGCGCAGAGCACCGGCTGTCCCTGAAACAGACCAGGGGCAGGGGGGATGGGAGGGGCTCGGCAGTGACGCTGTCGAACCTCTGAGGCCCCAGTGGCTCGGGTTCCTGGTTAAGAAGACCCTGCTCAAGGCCCTGTGTATGTTTCCCAGCCCTGGGAGACAGAAGAGTCAGAAAGTCCGGCAGGTATCCAGGGAGGAGAGAAGGGGCGCGGGCATCACACGCCCGCCAGGCACCCTGCTCAGGAAGCCACAAGGTGAGGGTGAGGCCCAGGGCCCAGCTGGCCAGCGCCACTCCGGCCTGAGCAGAGGCCGGGGGTCCAGGAGCACACGGCCTAACGGCTGTCCTGACATCTTTGACCAAATGAAGCTTGCTTGCCGAGTTGATAATTCTTTGGGGGAGTTTGAGGGAAGAGTTTGTATCGGGCAGAAACTTTGTGTAGGAGAAAAAGGAGGCAATTATTAACCTGAGGAAACGGGCTCCCTGTGTGGCTCAGCTGGGGATGCTGTTTACAATGACAGAGTGATGTCGGTGATGACTTACGGAAGTGTTGGTGGGCCGCACTGGGAGGCGGGGGAGGCGAGGGAGGCAGGGAGTTGGTGTGGGGACGTGCTGGCAAGACGTCAGCCCTGATGCTCCCCAAGTCAGAGACAACCAAGGACAGCTGTGCGCATGCACCGTCCAGCATGGACTCGGGGTACGAGTGCAGAGCTGCGGGGAAGTGCCCTGGCAGAGGCACTGCTGGTGCCCGTCCTCTGCATTACAGAAACGCAGCAGTGTTGGCTTTTAAACCTATGCGTTGCCGTGATACCATAGACGTGGCTTGTTGTAGGCTGAATTGTGTTGAAATCCTAAACCCCAGTGCCTTGGGAATAGGATTGTTGCATGTAATTAGTTAAGGTGAACTCATGCTGGAGGAGGGTGGCCCCTAGTCCGAAACGACCGGTGTCCTTATAATAAGGGGGGTTTCGGACACAGACACAGTGAGAGTGAGGCTGCCACAGGCCAAGGAGCGACCAGGAGCCGGGGCAGAGCCCGGAACAGACTCTTCCCCGGCGCCTTCAGGGGGAGCACAGCCTCCAGAGTCGGGAGACAGTAAGTGTCTGTTGCTTAAGCCCCCAGCGTGTGGCCGCCCTCAGACACTCATATGGCTCTACAAATGCTGTCTGACTCTATGTCAATAAACTGAAATGAAAAGAACAGAAAAGCAGAGCCACTTTGGCGCCCTTGTGGAGGGTGGAGTCCAGAGGATGAGATGGGCCAGAGCGGCCGGCCGAGAGGCCCTCAGAGTCTGGGTCGGGCCACGCGCGGGGCCGCCCGTTGGGCACTTACTGTGTGCGTGACACCCCTGGGCCTGGAGAGTGCCTGTGTGGGGACGTGAGGGGCCAGGAGGCCCAGAGTGAGCATTTTGGCCTCTGTCCCGCAGCCACGCAGGGTGTTTCTGGTGGTTGGAGCCCTGTGGCTACTTCTTGTTGCCAGCTGAGGGCTGCTGAGTGGACGGGAAGGGACAGCTTTGCTGCTGCGGCTGCCCAGGCTCACAGGGGTGGGCAGGCAGAGGAGCCCTGGGAGGTGGGCAGCCGGGTCACTGGTTTGCTTGTGAAGAAGGACCAGCGCCTTTGGAGGGAGGACAGCGGCTTTGAATTTCTCGCGGTAGGAAAAGTGGCGAGGCGTCCACAATCGGGCCTCCTCTGCGGCGGGTCCGCCTGACACGGGAGGAGACTGTCCCCTGGTCAGGGGATGCTCCAGTGTGTGTGCGCGGGGTCTTGGAGCTTCTGAACTGGGGCTGTGGGTGGAGTCAAAGGTCACCTGTGCTTCCAGGGGTGCCGAGGAGCCCTGGCCACACGTCTGCCTCAGTCGTCCTAGGGCTTGTGGGACGGAGCCTCTGTTCCCCGGTCCTCAGCGCCCGGCCGGCAGGGCCGGTTAGTTCTCTCACGTCTGGCGTCTGCGTCCACCTGGGCCCCCAGGGTCCTGGGTTTGTCCCTCTGTCCTGGTACCTCCTGCTCAGATTTCAGTGTTGGCTCCATCGTCCTCCCAACAGGCCACCCTGCCATGGATGGGGTCCTGCTCGCCTCCTTCTAGCACCTGCCACCAGCTGGCATTGTTCCCAAGGCGAGCTTGCCTCTCTCAGGGCCAGGACGCTGTCCTGAGCTGCTCCAGCCCCGGCTCATCATGCTGACTGTTGAGCAGGGACGTGCAGGGCATTATGCATTGTGCCCGTGAGGTTCCATCCTGATCGTTTGATTTCTTATAAGGGGAACTGGCGTGGCCTTGAGGGTTGACACAGTGTGTCCTTCCAAAAGGTCTGCTCAAGTCCTGACCCCACGACCTTTACATTAAGATGTAAATTAAGATATAGTCATACTGGGGACTTCCCTGGTGGCACAGTGGTTAAGAATCCGCCTGCCAATGCAGGGGACCCAGGCTCGAGCCCTGGTCCAGGAGGATCCCACATGCCGTGGAGCCACTAAGCCCATGTGCCTCAACTACTGAGCCTGCACTCTGGAGGCCGTGAGCCACAACTACTGAAGCCCGGGCACCTAGAGCCCGCGCACCACAACGGAGAGTAGACCCCGCTCACCACAGCTAGAGAAACCCTGAGCGCAGCAAAGGAGACCCGACACGGCCAAAAATAAGTAAATATTTTTAAAAAAGGAAAAAAAAAAGATGTAGTCATGCTGGATTAGGGTGGACCTCAACCCAATCACTGGTGTCCTGATAAGAAGAGATACAGAGATACAGGACACACAGGAGAGGCTGCCTGAGGACGGAGGCGGAGGTGGGTGTGATGCGACACAGCCGAGGATGCCAGGGACCGCTGGCCGCCACCAGAGGCCGGGAGGGAGACGGAGCAGACCCCCCCTGGAGGCCCCAGGAGGAGCCAACCCTGCCGACACCTCGACTTCTGGCTTTGGGTCTCAGAACCCGGAGGAAGTAGGTTTCTGCTGTCCTAAGCCCCCCGTTTTCGGTTCTTCATGGGGGCAGCTCCGGGGAGCTGGGATTTGAATCTGCATGTTAACAACTGTGAGTGGCACGCGTTCCTTCCCCAAGACGACAATGAAAACGTTACCCAGGACGGTCGTTCTCCTCTGCCCGGTGCTCAGCCCCACCCCCAGCCCCGGGCGGGCAGCTGGGCGTCCCCACTGGGCGGCTCTTGCTTTGTCCACAGCTGCTGCGCCCTGCGCGCACCGGCCCGCAGCAGCCGGGAGCCGTGTTTGCGCTGACACTGTTTTGTTGCCTTTCTTGCACGTCTGCAGTGGTGGCGGAGGACCATTCCACGTGGAAGCTGGCCGTGCCCCCTGGGGGCCGCGTGGCTCCTGGCGTCCGTGTCGGACGTGGCGCAGCGCGAGGGTCGGATCGGGACCCGAGGTGCTGTCTCTGACCGCTGTGCTGATGCAGATGTCAGGCGTTGTCCCCTGGAGCCCTTTTTCTGACCCAGGACCTCGTGTCCTCCCAGGGTCGTCAGCAGGGCAGGACCCCCTCGTGTGCGTCTCTCCCGGCCCTGACACTGCTGATCGCTGCCCGTCACTTCGCACAGTTCACCTCATTTGGGTTTGTCTGATTTTTCCTCACAGCTAAATCTAGCTTCTGTGTTTCTGACAGGAATCCCGTGTCCCATGCTGTCACTGTGCCCTGGAACAGGCTGTGCTCACCTTGGCCTCTGGCTTTCACGGTGGCCTCCAGGCTCCTGTGCTGTGTGGTTCACGACGGAGAGCCTTGCAGGGAGACCCTTTGGGGCCCCGTGAGGCCTCCAGGCTCCTGTGCTGTGCGGTCCACGATGGAGCGCCTTGCAGGGAGACCCTTGGGGCCCCGTGATACCCTGCCTCTCCTCGTGCTTCCACCCACTGGCTTTAGCTTCAGCGATGATTCTTGCCTGGAACTTTATGCGGTGCTTTTCAGGTGGTGATTTAAAAGACATTCCATCCTTCCATCTACATGTCTTAGTTGGCATTCTACCAAAAGGAAGAGCTTCCCCCTCCCCAATTTCCTTACCTTTTCAATTATTATTTATTTATTTTTTTTGCGGTACGCGGGCCTCTCACTGTTGCGGCCTCTCCCGTTGCGGAGCACAGGCTCCGGACGCGCAGGCTCAGCGGCCGTGGCTCACGGGCCCAGCCGCTCCACGGCATGTGGGATCTTCCCGGACCGGGGCACGAACCCGCGTCCCCTGCACCAGCAGGCGGACTCTCCACCACGGCGCCACCAGGGAAGCCCCCCTTTCAATTATTGACTTCAGCGTGGATTTGTGCGTCTTACTCTTCTGTGGAGTAGAGTCCACTTGCCTCGTTCGCTTCGCAGCTGCCCTGGGGGCCCTGTCACCACTCTCTGCTCCTGTCCTGATGCTCTGGCACCTGGAGATGCCCAGCCTCCTCTGGTCGTTTCCCTGCCCCAGCCCTGGACATCAGCCATCTCTCCAAGGACCGTGGGGCCTGTTTTTAAAGTACTAGTTGTTTTATTATTTTTTTCAAATTTTGCTGTGGCTGCTGTTCCCTTTCTAGGGTTTTGTGTGCCGTGGGCCACGAAGAGGGTTTGACAGGAGGGTCTGAGAGACCCCCGAGCGGTCGGCTCGGGGCAGAGGGCAGAGGAGGACGCTGCCCCCTTGCCGTCTGTCAGAGGGCAGTGCCGTGGGCGTCGGGGGGTTGCAGCAAGGGAGGCTGATCTGTCACGTGTCGGGATGAAGGGGCCCTCGTAAAGCCCCTCTCCTGTGAGGGGTTTCTGAGTGGGGCCCAGGTGGCTTTGTGGGGAGCGGCAGGGGGAGCTGTTCTGTGGCTTGGCTGGTCCTGCCCAGGGACTGGGGGCTGGCGGTGGGCGTGTGGTGTGGCCAGGTCTGATCCGGTTCCCAGGTTCGCAACGCATTGAAGCAGAACCACTGCCGGTGCAGAGCTGCCCCCTGGGGAACTGCTGGCCCTGACCCTCCTGTCTGGGCCTTGGGGTCCCCGGCTGTGCTGGAAGAGATGGCCATCTCTACTTAGGACAGGGGGAGCCCAGGGGTGCTGTCAGCGCCAAGCATGCTGGGTGCCGAAGACCCCGTGGACGGGCTTCAGGCTGAGGGGCACAGACGTGGGCGCTGTGGATGGAGAGCAGCTCTCCTGGCCTAGAACCAGTCCTGGGTGTGGATGGGGCCTCTGGTCGGGGCGAGCTCACGGCCTCTGGGAGGCAGTTAGGAGCCGGGCTCTGAAGATTATGGAGGTTCCATCACTGCTGTCGTGTTTAATTTCCAACAGCTCTTTGAGTTTCCTCTAAATGTTCCCTTTTAGCGATCTTACTGTGTAGATATGGCGCCTTCTCGCTCGGAAGCTCTCGTCCTCTGGCGTCATCTGTTTTCTCCAGCTGCTGGGGTCTTCCTGTCTGTCCGCCTCTGTCTGTGGCTTCCTGGGCTGGGGGCCCTCAGCAGCTGCTCACGGGCGGCAGCGGGCCACTGAGAAGGGGGTGCCTGCGTGGCGGGCGGGTGGCCGGCCCTCTCCCGTCGGCGTCTGCGGGGAGCCGGGTCCTCCGAGTGTCCCCCCCGGGCCGCCGCCAGCTGGGTCTGCTGCCAACTCTGCACCCCCGCCCCCCTCCCAGGAGGGAACCCCAGCTTCAGTTGGGGGCGGGGCTCTCACTGGCCAGGTGGGGCGGAGGGGTGTCTAACTGCTGCGGTCAGTGGTCAGCGGTGACTGGTCAGTGGCCAGGTGGGTCCGGCCGTTCATGGCCAGCTCGTTTCCGGGGTCTCGCTGCCGCTGGCTGAGGACTAGGTTTCCAGCAGCTTCTCGAGTCCGAAGCGTGGCGGTCGCGCCTCCTCCCGTCTGGCGCCTGTGTTTGGAGCAGGGGTGGGGAGGCCTCCCTCGCTGGCTCTCATGCGTGTCCACCTGCCATCCTTCACCCAGACCGCTGCTTTCATTACATTTTCCAGGAGAGAGCTCTTGTGGTAGTTTTCACGCGGGAGGGTCTTTGTTAGGCAGTGAGATGAGAATATTCACACACGCAGTCCTGGCGGGTGACAGAGTCATTAGCTGAATGGCTTTGCCTGTAATCCTTATGATGGTTTGTTTCTCTTTGCCAGAAACAGGCACGAGGCTCTGAAGAACCCTCGGGAATGGATCGCTCGTCTTTAAAATGGAAACGTACCCTTGAGGGTTAGCTCAGAGCCAGCAGCGGGCCGGGCCTCCTGAAGCCTGATGTTCCAGAACCCCAGGGCCTGTCGGCACGGACAGAGGGCACGGGCCCCGGACCATGGTCACCCTCATCACCGAGAAGCTGCAGAACCAGAGCCTGGATGACCTTGCCCGCAAGAGCTACGATGCCGGCCCGGTGAGCTGCCCGGCCCATGTTGGGGGCGCTGCCTGGGCTGGGCCCCAGCTGGGGGAGAGGATGGGGGGAGGTGAGGAGGGAGGGGGCGGTGTCCCAGGGAGGCTGCGGCGCCTTCGCAGCCCCCAGAGCCCGTCAGCGTCGTGATGGTGGGTCCTCAGCCTCATTAAAAACAAACTTGGAAAGCCTAAGCTACACATACACGCGTACGGTCCTGGGCGCTGAGTGGGCAAACGCCCACCCTGGTCGGCAGCCGGGCCCACCAGACGCTGCCCGTGCCTCCGGGCGCCGCCCCTCCTGAGAGCTCCTCTTGAATTCTGTCTCTGTGGCTTAGCTTTGCCCGAGGTGGAGCCGATTTCTGGGGCCGTGTTGCCATGACCTTCAGCTCACACCCTGCCTGGGTAAACTGGAGGTCCAGAGGGAGGCGGCTGAGCGTCCGCACCTGCCTGGTGCTGGGGGCCGTGCCTGAGCGTCTCCCCAGGCGGGTGCTCAGCGCCGTCGTGTCGCCCGCACCCAACCCTTGGCCTGTTGTCGCCTGTGGTGTCCTGCAGGGGAGGGGGCACGCGAGCGGGTTTCGCTGTAGAGAGAGCATGACAAGAAAAGTCCCACTTACAACTCTTCCCGTTGTGACACGTCATTTCACCTTGTGTGACTTCCCCACACGTCCTTCTGTACAGGATGCGCGTGTGTGGGAAATAATGCCTTTCTGTACCCGTGGGCATTTCACTGAGCTCCTGGTGAGGCTCCGTGGGGTTCCTGTGCTGTGGGTGCATAGACGTGGCTTAGAGCACCTGCTCTAACATTCACTTAAAAAAAAAAGAGGAGGGAATTCCCTGGTGGCCTAGTGGTTGGAATTGGGCGCTTTGACTGCCCCAGGGCCTCGGTTCAGGGAACTGAGATCCTGCTAGCTGCCCAGCCAGAAAAAAAAGAAAATAAGAGTGTAATTTACATAGTGAAAGACACAAATTAGTGTATCTTTCTGAGCAAGAAAGTCCCCGTCATCTCTATCACTGTTTGATTTTGGGCTCGGGGCGCCCCAGAGAGCAGGGCAGCTGTTCTCGATGCTGGGGTCGAGGCGAAGCAGATGATGTGCTGGGGACAAGTAGAGTGGGGAGGGGCATTGGGAGTTGACACAGGGCTGGAATTCGGTGGAGCAGAGGCTGTGGGCGGTGAGCCAGCTGGAGCCTGGGCCGGACGCGGGAGTGAGAGGGTAGCAGGGCCCACAGGCCCCAGAGCTTGGTGGGGACGCAAGCCCTGTGGGGACAGGAGCCGGTGGGGACACGAGCCTGGTGGGGACAGGTGCTTGGCGTCCGTTCTCAGTGAGGGCCAGGGCGGGAGCAGAGGCCATGACTCGGGTCAGGGGAGCAGGCCCCCTCTGCTGCAGGGCTGTGCTGGGGGCCTGGGAAGGGTGCCAGGTGGAGGAGTGAGGGGGGGTGCAAGGTCAGGGAGGGTCAGCGTGTGCTGGCCCCCGTGGACGTAGCCTTAGCGTGCTGTGTGTGTCCTCCAGCACGTCCGGCTGTGCAGGTATAGTTGGGTTGGCAGAGAGCTCAGCTTTTAAAGCCTTGAGTTTAAAAAATACTTTTTTATTGAGGTGTACGTTTCATCTAGTGAAATGCGCAGATGGGGTTTGGTGTGGATTGGGTGAGTTTTCCAGTCGTGTACGCGGTAACCTTGTCACCGTCACTGCAAACCTCTCCACCGCCCCGGGAAGTCCCCTGTGGCCCCACGTGGCTTTGCTGTCCCAGAAGTGCCGACACGCAGCGTGTACTCCTGGAGACTGGCTTCTCCACTCAAGGCGAGTGAGCGCCCCTGGGTTCACTGTGTGGACGGTGCATCAGGAGCTGTTCCTTCACTCTGTTGAATGGTCCGCGTCTCCTGTTGCCAGACACTTGGGATGTGTCCACGACTGGCTGTTAAGAATGACACTGCTGACTGCGTTCGCGTGCAGGCCTCTTGTGGAAGTCTGTTCCCACTGTGTTAAGCGAAGCCCTGCCCAGAGGCCCGTCAGTGCCCCAGCCGTGCCGTCTCCCTGGTCGGGAATGGTGGCGTCTGCTCACGACTCTGACCGCGTGTCCCTGATGACCAGTGAGATCAGGGCCATTTCCTGTACTTGCTGGGTGTCTGTATGTCCTTTTTGCTGTCCTTTTGCTCATCTTTCTTTTGGGTTGTGTGCATTTTTCTCACTGGTTTGTAGGAACTCTTTGTATATTCTGGATACGAGTCTTTTCTTGGATGTGTGTTTTGCCAATGTTTTCTCCTATCCCATGGTTTGCCTTGTCACTTTCTTTCTTTTTTTTAAAAAACTTTTATTTACTTTTGGCTGCGTTGGGTCTCATTGCTGCATGTGGGCTTTCTCTAGTTGCGGCAAGCAGGGGCTGCTCTTCGTTGTAGTGTGTGGGCTTCTCATTGCGGTGGCTTCTCTTGTTGTGGTGCACAGGCTCTAGGCGCACAGGCTTCAGTAGTTGCAGCATGCAGGCTCAGTAGTTGTGGCACATGGGCCCTAGAGCACACGAGCTTCAGTAGTTGCGGCGCATGGGCTCTAGGGCATGTGGGCTTCAGTAGTTGTGGCTCACGGGCTTTAGAGCGCAGGCTCAGTAGTTGTGGCACACAGGCTTAGTTGCTGCGTGGCATGCGGGATCTTTCTGGACCAGGGATTGAACCCGTGTCCCCTGCATTGGCAGGCGGATTCTTAACCCCTGCGCCACCAGGGAAGTCCGCTTGTGGCCCTCTATGTCCTTTACTTAACTGAATAACTGTGAGGCTTTTAAAAATCCTGATTAAGAAAAGAAATGTATTCGGGGCCCATGTTTTTCTTTTTAATCACCAAGAAGGACAGTGTTGGGGACAAACAAGTTTATTGCAGGGATAAAAACAGGCCTGTTTCTTGAGTTGGAACTCTTTCTGAATCCGCACGTGTAAACCCACAGTACTGAAACTTCTTTCTCTTCACTTTCAGTATTCTGCCCAGAAACTGAACACAAGTGGCCACTCGTTCCCTTCTGAGACCGACGGTAAGTATTTAAAAGCGTCAGCGGGTCTTCCTGGGCTGCTGTGGGCCAGGACCCCGTGAGCAGGGCCGGACGGGGAGGCTGACACGGAGCGCAGGGCCCCTGCTGCGCCCCCTCCTCTGCTGGCCTCTCCCTCCTCTGGGCAGTGGTGCGGGTTGGAGAGCTTCCTTTCTGGAGGCGGCCTGGCAGTGCAGACCTGAAAGGCCCGCCCGGTGGGGTCTTGTGGCCACCAGGGAAAGGACGGGGGTCCGGCGGTACGCACGGCCTGTGCCGCAGCGCTGGTGTGGCGCACACCCGGCCAGCGGTGGGAGCCGGGGTTGTGCGTGCCTGGAGGGCCTGGGTCTGCCGGACCCCTTCCCTGCACCGCACGCCCCTGCCACGTGTGCCCTGTGGTCTGAATGGGCCTAGGAGGCTTGGCCGCCCGAGCGTAAGTCTGTTTGCGTGAGTGTGAGTGTGGGCGCCGTGGCCCCTGTGACGAACTGTGGCTGGTGTCCGTGGTCGCCGTGAGGTGCTAGTGGTGCGACTTCAGGCCGGACAGTCCAAGTGGCATCCAGGTCTTCCCCTGCGGCCCTGCTCACCTCCACGGGGACGCTGTGCTCGGCTCCCTCCGGGCTGCTCGGGTGCAGCTGTCACCAGGGTCTCGGGTGGTATGGGCCCGCACGTGGCCCTGGGCACCGTCTCCGTCCCACACAGGGCCAGTCCTGGCTCAGAGCCCCTCGGGCTTCCCGTAGGCCACGGAGCCAGCCCTGCCGTCCTTTCTGACTGACTGTGCGTCCTCGTGACCCGGGGTCACCTAGGGCCTTTGCTTGTGCCTCTCCCAGCGGCGGGTCCTGGCCTCCATGCCAAGGCCCCTCAGCTGGGGGTGACCACAGAGCAGCTGGGCTGGAGGGGCTGCTGGCCGCCCCCGGGCCAGGTCATCAGGGCTCTGGGCTCCCCCAGCCCTGGCCCCACTCCCCTGGCTGCCCCCGTGCCCAGGTATGCTGCCTGCGTGAGCCCATCTGTGTCGAGCTGCTGACCCCTGTACGCTCGGCCTCTCGAGTGACCCTTATGCCCCCGTCTGATGACGAGGAAGCTGGGTCTGTGGTGTCGGGTTCCCGTGCCCCTAGGCGTCCCCACTGTGGTGTGAGCTGCGACTGTGCAGGGCAGGGGCGGGGAGGAGGGGCATCCCACGAGCAGGGCTGGGCCCACCCTGAGGCCAGGTAGGGCTGAGGGCGCGGGGGGCGTGCGCCCCTCACCCGTCTCTCCTTCGTGTTTCCCCAGAAGACAAGCACCCCTGGAAGGTCGTCGGTGGAGGACAGCCCGTTGGAAGCCAGGGGGCCGCGGGCCCTGCCATCCCCTTCCCTCCTGGCCCCTGCAGCCCGAGCGCCAGCCTGGGTGCGGTCAGTGCCAGGGACCTCAGGGACGGCGCAGGGCCGCCCTCAGCACCCCCCACCAAGCGACACTGCCGCTCCCTGTCGGAGCCCGACGAGCTGGCGCGCTGCCGGTCCCCGTGGCGCCCCGGCGGCTCCAGAGTCTGGGCTCCTGTCTCCAAGCGGCGCTGCCACAGTGGCGGGAGCGCCACGCTGCAGGCCGGGGGCGCCTGGTCGCCGGGCCGAGCCCTCCCCGCTGCCAGCTCCGCCTCACCCCCCGCGCCCCGGCCGGCCTCGGCTTTGGCCAGCAGCGGCCTCCTGGCCCTGGGCCCGGCTCGGCAACCCACCGGACCTTGCTGGCCCTCGCCGCGCCGCCGCCTGTCCCTGTCACAGGAGCACCTGTTGCCAGTGGACGCGGCCCCACCCTCAGCGGGCAGCACGCCCGCGTCCACGCCTGCGTCCACGCCCGCGTCCACGCCCGAGCTGGGCCGCCGCCGGGGCCTGCTCCGCTGCCGCTCTCAGCCGTGTGTGCGCGCGGGCGGGAAGGGCCAGCGGAAGCGCAGGCGTGAGGAGGATGCCCGCTGGCCGCGCCCGGCCCTGGACTTCCTGAAAATGACGCGGGTGAGGCTCCCTCTTGCATCCAGTGCAGACGCCCCCTCCATGGGGCGGGGCGCTTATGGGGGGATCCGCCCCCCACGCGGGCCTGGGCTGCCCTTTGCAGGGTGGAGACAGGAGCCGTTGGTCAGGGCGTCGAGGCTGAGCGGGCGCCGTCCGCCACCAAGCCTTTCCTTGCCGTCCTTCGCGGAGCCCGCCACCAATGACGCCTCTTTGGAGAAGGTGTTGTTCAGAGTTTGGGTTGTGAACCAGCTTGAAGATTCTGGTGTCCGGGGTCACCGCCTGCCCCTCCCATGCTGTTTTCTGATCGCGGGCAGTTCAGAGCAGAGTTAAAGGAAAGAGCCGGTTTCCAGAGGTCTGACCTGTGCATCTTTGCAGGGGGATGGCAGGACCTTCTGGGGGTGCTGAGGAGCAAGGACGGGGCTCTGGCGTGAGAAAAGGGAGAGGACGGCCTGCCAGGCCCCCTCATCACAGAGGCGGCTGTGCCTGGGGTCCTGGCGGGGGCGCAGGAGCCCGCAGGGTGGGACTGAGGTCTCCGTGGTCCACAGAACCCAGGTGGGATCCAGGCTGCACGATGCCGTCTACACCCACTCTCAACCTCACTGTCAGCTTTACCTTTCCTGACTGGTGGGTTTTCTGGAAGGTTCTTCCCAGTGGTGGGGTGGGAGCTCCCAACCTACACTTGCTGGCTGTGAAGCTTCCGCGGAGAGCTGGGGTTTAGGAAGGGGATGTTCCAAGCTTTGCCACGTGCCGCGGAGGAAAGCTGGCCGTGAGCCCGATACGCACCCCCCAGCTCCGAGTACTGCAGCGTCTGCGGGCCCCGAGGGGGCAGGACTGTGGGGACGTTCCCACCAGGGACTCCAGAGTAGGCAGGGGGAGCCCTCACTGCTGGGTGGGCGTGCCAACCCCTCAGACCAGGGAGGGGGCAGGGATAGGGTGAGGAGGAGGGTGTCAGGACCACTGACCACAGATGTGTGTGGACCCAGCCTGGCAACTTGCGGGTTGCTGAGCTCTGGGCCAAGCATGGTCGTGATCGCCTTGTGATGGAGAGGCTGCCGTGCAGGGCGGCTGGTGGGGGAGCAGAGAGGAGACGGGAGCTGGGGTGTGGGCAGGACAGGGACAAGCCTGGGGAGGGCAGAGGCTCCTCCTGTTACGGGCACGTGGCTGTGGTCCTAGAGCTAGCTCCCCTGCGCCCCTACCACGCAATTCCCGGGCCCAGCAGTCTCGTCCTGTGTCCCCTTCCTTCTCCAGCCATTCTGCCCCAGGCTCCTGGCAACCTCTCTCGTGCTCATGGGTGTCTGCCTCTGATTCAACCCTGATGTCCCCAGCAGAGCCATCTCTGAAATGAAAGCATAAGATAGTGTATCAGTCATCTGTTGCCTCGTAACAAACAACCCACATCTAGCAGCGTAAACAGCACACGTCTGTGCTATGTTCTCGTGGGTTGGGCACCCAGGAGCGGCTCAGCTGGCCGGTTCTGCTCAGGGACTCTCCGAGGTCACGGCCATGCTGTCGGCCAGGGCTGTGGGCACCTAAGGCTGGACTGGGGCTGGGGGAGCCACCTCCCAGCTCCCTCACGTGGCGGAGGTTTGGTGGGATTGCTGGAAAGCCATCTGGGCCTGGGGTGGATGTGGATTTAAACAGACCTGCACCCACTTTCTCCAGTCAGGATCTAGTAGGGTTTTCTGTTTCTTCAGTTTGTTTTGAGTATTTCTGGGGACTTGTCTGTTACAGTTAAGGTTTCAGTTTTGGGTACAAAGTTGCTCATTGTACTTCTCAGGCCTTTATAATTTGTAGTCTGTACTTTTTTATCTTTAATGTGAATGATGAAGTGTGTGTGGCTAGGAACATTGCAAACAGATCACAACGGCCACCTGTTGAAAAGCATCTGGTGAAGAACCTTCCCCCCGTGCCAGTTCAGATCCCCATTTTGAGGCGTGGGGTCAGTTCCGGGCCGGGTGCAGAGGTCAGTGCCCAAGCGGGCCCCTCGGCCGGTCGGCAGCCCCTCCGTCCCTCACCAGACGACGTGACTGTGACCTGTGTGGACTCACACCGCCTCTGAAACTGAATGCCTGGGTTTTCCCACCACACACCTGCTGTTCTCTGCAGACACCAGCCGAGTGTCCAACAACTCACTTCACTTCTGAGACGAACTACCTGGGGTTAGTGCAGACCCTGCAGGTCAACACTCAGCCCCACAAGACGGCCCCACTTCAGGCACCAGCCCCAAGTCCAGGGCCTCCTGTACCTATAAATAGGGGGCTCCCACGACCCCTCCTCAGGGTCCATCATTTGCTATAATGGCTCACAGAACTCGGGAAAGCACCTTATTTACGACACCCGTTTATCATAAAGGCTTCAACACAGGAACTGCCAGATGGAAGGGATGCGTAGGGCAAGGCATAGGGAGGGCGCAGAACCTCCACACCCTCTCCAGGTGCACCACGCTCCCGGCACCTTGACGAGCTCACCTAGGAACCCCACCGTTGAGGGGATTTTATGGAGGTTCCGTTACATCGGTGTGATTGATTAAGCCATTGGCCACTGGTGATTAACTGGGTCCCTGGAGGTGGAGGTGGGGTGGGCTGAAAGTCCGACCCTGGAATCCCAGGCTTGGTTCCGCTGGTGACCAGCCCCCACCCTGAGGCTGCTGTGGGGTCGAGTCGTGTGGCGTGAACTCGGGTGTGGTTGGAAGGGGCTCCCCCGCCCCCGTCACTCAGGGAACCCCGAGGAGTTTAGAGCTCTGAGCCAGGCACCCGCAAGAAGACCAAGTATGTTCCGTACTCCATCACGATGTTACAACGTACCTAGAAAACGCGATTATTTCAAACGTCAGGGGAGTGAGGTGACAGTGGCCAAGCGGTCACGGGGTCTGAGTGGCGAGGTTCGGGCCTCCCTGCGTTTGGGGTGTGGGGCCTGTAGGGTGGCAGGCCCGCTGTGGCGCGCTGCGCAGGGAGCGAGCTGAGTGTCGTGGGTGTTTGCTGCGGGGCTGCAAGCAGGAGGGCCAAGCACCGTCTGCAGGAGTGACTTGAGTCCCTGGTCCTGGTCCCTCCCTTGGGCTGGCCGCGGCGGTCACGGGGCTCTGCGGGCGGCTGGGGCATAGAGGACCCGCCGTCACCAGGCGTCCCCTCCGTGCAGGACGTCGCCTCGGGGAAATGCCCGTCGCTCAGCCTGGACACCTGGCGAATTCTGTCCGTTTGTACCTGGAGACCCCCAGGTTTCCTGTCCCTTAGTCTGTCTCCCTTCCACGAGGCTTCCTAGGCGCGGGAGGAGCCCCGAGAGGTCAGAGTGCACAGGCTCCTGGACACAGCGCTGGGGCTCCACGCTGTCCAAGGCCGGCTCCCACCCGGGCCTGCCGCCCGCAGCTGCCCGGAGCCGCCAGGCCTGGGAGCTTGTTGGTCAGCTGGTTCCCACTGCTTTCTCACAGAAGCAGCCTCTTGGTTCTTGTCCTTATTTTTGTGTCATGCACACAGTGCCTTAGAGATTGTGGCCGGAATGTGGCTGTGAGCTTTCCCTGGGGAGGGCCCCCCACGAGGCCAGGGCGCTGACGTGCCTCCCCAGTGGCCACAGGGACGGCCGGGCCCTGACTCCCAAGTCTTGTGTGGATGTCACTGGGCCGATGAGAGGGCGGGGGGCCCGGCACCGAGAGGTCAGGCAGTCGTGGCCTTTTCACGGCCTCCTGGACTGAGGGGGGCAGAGGGTGAGCAGGTGGGGCTGGGGGCCTCGCCCTGGCCGTCCGTCCACCAGCCCAGGGTGGGGGAGGGCACCATGGGAGGGTCCGGCAGAGGCGGGGAAGACCCGGGGCGGTGGTGGTTGACCTGCAGCTTCTGTATTTGTGAGGCTAGTTCCCTGTCCACGTGTTTCAAGTTCGTTTTCTGAGCAGCTCGTGTCTGCCTTTCATTTCGTCCTTTTTATTCGTGCTTTAGTTTCCCCCAAGTTGAATAAACAGACCGTGTCATGGTAGATGTACTGTCTAGTCTGCTTTAACCTGTTCGCTTCTCCGATCGACTGTCGCATGAGCGTGTTGCTTTAGACGGACGTGGAAGGTGATGCATGTAAAAACCGCGCGTGGCGGGTACACCCATCTCTCTTGCGGAGGAGACGCTGTGACCGCTGTGGGTGGCACTGTGGGTGGAGGTGTGCCCAGCGGCCTCGGGGCCACGCTCTCTCCCCTCTTCTGAGAAGGTCAGTGCCGGGGTCAGGCGAGGTGCCAGACACGCAGGGCCCAGGGCACGAGGCGTGAGAGAGACTGTGTGCGTAAGGCCCCCGTGCCCTGTCGCTGAGGTCACCACGGGGCTCTCGCTGGTGAAATGAGGGTCCCCGGGCACTGCAGGCCCCCCAGCAGGAGACACCGCAGTGGTACCATCCTGGCTGTGCGACCTGGTGACGGCCCCCCCGGCCGGTGTCTGGACCTCCAGAGAGACCCAGAGACAGATGGCCGTCCACTGCAGAGTGGACTCGCCAACCTCGAGACCCAGGGGTCAGCCTTCCTTGTCACCATCTCTTTCGCGCACGGCTTCTTGAGGAAGGAGGGGGGTGGCATGGATTCAGAGGGCTTGCACGTCCTCTCCCGTTGCTCAGGACCGGCCCCTTCACACTCCAGACGCTGCCCTCAGCTTCCGGGCCCCGCACCATCCCGTCTGGTCCTGGTTCCCCAGTCTCCTCTCTGTCCTCCAAGCATTTCGTGAGGACAGACCTCGTGTGTCTGTGTTTGTCGGTTGTGCCGGGTCCTTGGGGGTCAGTCGGGTGCAGGGGGCCCCCGCATTGCTGGGGAGATGATTTTGGGGTGTGATATTCTTCAGTCTGCCTTCTGGGGCCCCCGGCCTCAGAGGGTGGGCCTCCTGACTGGTCCCCTCTTTCCCTTTGCCGGTTCACAGATGGAGGATCTTATCCCTGGGTGTTGGGGGTCTGGTTTTGGGGACGTTTTCTTTGTCTTGCATCGCCTGTTTCCTCCAAACTGCTTCCTCTTTTGGGTTGTCCTCACTGCTGCCTTACATAGAAGATGCTGTCCCCGGGTGTTTGGTAACGTTGGGACGCCTGCCTGCGTTTAAGACGGGGACCCAAAGGCCGATCGGCGGCCCCATGTGCCTGGGTGTGGCCCTTCGGCCGTGAGCTTTTTGTGGGGTGCTGGGACCCCCCCAAGTCTTCACCCCCAGTTCCACAGGAGAGGCCTCTTCCAGTGCTGCCTGGGGAGGCTGGGAGTCCAGACGGGGTGCCGACCCTCAGGCGGCCCCCGTTTCCGCATGTGTCCTGCTCGTGGTGGACAGCCCCGTCCCCCCAGTCCTGTGGTGTCCACCGGGCCGGCCTCCGCCCGTGGTGGGTGAGGAGGGCCTTGGCTCGGCCAGGTCGGCCGCGGTGCGTGTCCAGGTTCCTCTCCTCGGCTGGAGCCCAGGCTGGACCTGCGCCTGGGTGCTGGGCTCCAGGGGCTCCGGGCAGCCGGAGGCTCCCGCCTGGGCTGTGGCCGTGGCCTGTGGGCAGGGCCAGCTCTGGTCTGGAGCATGGACTCCAGGGCTGTGCTTCCAGGAAGAGACCTGACGAGCCTGCGGCTGGGCCGGGCCGGCCGTTTGCTGGCAGGATGGTGTCAGTCTCACGGGGCCTCTTCACTCCAGCCGCGGAGGGTTGAGCGCGAGCTCTTGCCCGCGTCAGTTGGGTGGTCTGTGGTGGGCGCATCCCCCAGGCTGTTTTGCACACAAGGTGAAAGACCCTCTAAAACTGAGGGCCCCTGATTCAGAACTCAAAGTTTTGACCTTTGATTGTTTTTGTAAAATAAATAAATTTATTTATTTATTTATTTATGTTTAGCTGCGTTGGGTCTTCGTTGCTGCGCGCGGGCTCTCTCTAGTTGCGGCGAGCAGACCCTACTCTTCGTTGCGGTGCACAGGCTTTTCATTGCGGGGGCTTCTCTTGTTGTGGAGCATGGGCTCTAGGTGTGCAGGCTTCAGTAGTTGTAGCACGTGAGCTCAGTAGTTGTGGCGCACGGGCTTAGTTGCCCCACCGCCTGTGGAATCTTCCTGGACCAGGGATCGAACCTGTGTCCTCTGCATTGGCAGGCGGTTTCCTAACCGCTGTGCCACCAGGGAAGTCCTGACCTTTGATTTTGAAAAGATATTTTCTGTTCATCTGCTTAGATGCAGGTCACCGTCAGACCAGAGCAGGCCCGTCCGGCAGCGAGGGTCACACGTGTCAGGTCAGGCCCTCTGGAGCTTTGTGACGCCCCCTTTGGGCTCTTCAGTGTGGAGAGTCAGTGGCTTCGAGCTGTGCGTGGCCTGAGCCGGGAGTGTCCAGAGCTGCCGCATTCACGCTTGAGCCGCAGTTGTGGTCGTAGGCGGGCCTCCGTCCTGGCCACCGAGAGGACCTGTGGGCCGTGGTCCTCCCGCCAGCTGTCAGGTTACTACCGTCTGGGTAGGGCTTCGACTTCCGTGCTGTGAATCAAAAGGAGAATTTTGTAGGTGGAGATGTGAGGAAGGACACGTTGGCTTCTGCTGCTGTGGGTGCAGGGCTGGGCCCGCCGTGCTGTGGGGTCTGCGTACGGAAGTGACCTTGACTGTGGCGTCCACCTTGATTTGAATGAAGAAGAAATTATCTCACGCGTCCTCATTTTGTGACCAGGGCTTGTGGCCAGTTGTCAGATCTTCAGGGACTTGACTCTTCAGTGTTACTTCTTGGCGGCTCACTCTTTACAGTAGGACAACAGCCGAAATAAGGCCGTTGGTCTGGTGGACCTGAGTGGCACCCCCGAAAGCGCTGGTTCCAGAGGGAGCTGCGTGTGTGGTTCTGGGGGGCCTGTTCCAGGGAGACGTGTGTCCAGGAGCCTGACCGCGGGAGGCCTGGGGGCACCCTCGCCCCGTGGCTGCCACCCCCACACACACGTCGCCATGTCGGATTCTGCCAAAGCCCTGAGAAGCCCCAAAACACGTGGTGACGTGTCTGCGGGGCAGGGCGGGCAGCCCAGGGGTGACGCCTGGACGCGCCGTGGACAGCACGTGGCGCTGCACGAAGCTGCGGGACCAGGAGTTCAGGGAGGGACCAGGGGCAGACCATCGGCAGAGCGGCTCTCAGCTGGGCGCTCTGGGCCGGCCGTCCGGGGGCGCGGGGTGGGGAGATGCCCGCCAGGCTGGAGGGGTGGAGGCTCAGGGGAGGTCCCCTGTGTAGGGTGTGCGTCTCAGGCGTTCTAAGGTGAGGACAGTCGCGGCGTGTCGGTGTTGAAAGCGGAACCATTGGAAGAGGGAGGGCTGAGGGGAGAGGAAGGTGGGCACCGGTGGTGGCTGTGGGGCTCGCCTGGCAGGAGCTGGGGGCCCTGGCGGGGGTCCCCCGAGGCAGGCTGTGGAGGCGGGCGCCGGCAGGGATGACAAGCGGGGCCGTTGTTGCGCGAGGACCCCGGACCTCCGGCCAGTCCTTCCGCAGGTATTTGATGGGATCGTGGACACACCTCCGGCCTCGAGTCCCCGGGCCCCTGTCCCCCATGCGCCGAGTCTCAGTGGGGCCATGGCCCTGGGCAAGGAAGGGGCGCGGGCAGGCAGGGCTCTAAGAAAGTGGCCCCGAGGGTGGGAGGGCGTGTGGCGGGGCCCAGGGGACCGAGGACGCCTTCTGTGACCTCGGGGACCCCTCTTGGTGGGATGCCACCTCCTCTGTGGCCTCCTGGAGATGCTTCAAGCCCGTGTCTTTTCTGTTGCAGACGTTAAAGAATTCAAAAAGCCTTTGCTCCCTCGATTACGAAGACGAGGATGAGGAAGACGCCCAAGTGAAGACAGCCGTGTCCTCCCCGTGCGACCCGCACGGCCCCATGAGCACCGCTGCGCCCAGCCCCGGCGACGCCGGCCCCAGCCCGGGGGGCTGGCGGGGGTGGGTGGCCGGTGAGGGCGAGGGCGGGAGTGGCGGGGACCCAAGTGACTGGGACAGCGCTGGGGAGGAGGGCATCTTCCCCCTGGGCCGCGGCGAGCTGGACCTGGAGCAGATCGAGAACAACTGACCGGCAGGCAGGGGAGCCCTGGCTCTTCCCCGCGAACGCGCTGTTTTGAACTCGAGGTGTCGCTTTGATCCAGTCTTTCCTAAAGAAGTGTTCTGCGTTTTTACGGCGTTTACGGTTCCGAGAAAGCGTCTCTATTTTGAAGTGAATTTTCGTGAGGGCATTCTGTTAACAGGGTCTGTGCACAGACCCTGGGGTGGGTTTGGTGAAACGCCTGCTGTGAAGGGCACTGCGCGTGGTCAGCTGCTCGGAAACACCGGGCGCGTGGCCCGCCCCTCTGTGGACGCGGTCGTCGTGTGCCGGGCTGTTTGGAGCAGGGTCGCGTCGCTGAGGACTTGGGACGGGCCGTGAGGACGTGGTCCTGGCAGCCCTGCTCTGTCACTTCAATAAAAGGCATTCATTTGCTTTGCGGTGTGGCTTCTGCCGCTCGCTTTCCGCCCCAGGTCACGTAGGCCTGGCTGGCCTCGCGTCTCTTTTTGTTCATTCTAACAATAAAATCATAGGCTTTCTACCAAACACGTTGATCTAAGGAACTTTGGGTAAGAGGAAGGATTTGCGATAGCGAAAGGAGACGTTTATAATCTTTGGAGAAATATTCTTGCTTTTCTTTCCTGAGAAAATGGTCGTGGGGCCCTGTTGTTAACTGGAAGCGCCTTCTGAACTGGTTTGGGCTTAGCTGGGGGCCGGGCAAGGCTGGGAAGCGTGCTCTTCCCCATGGGCCCCCCATTGGCCCTGCCCTGCGAGGTGGGGGGCAGGGTCTTTGAGCGCTGCGCGGCTGCCTGCCGGGCACCCACCCACCTCGTGCCTCTTGGGAAACTCAGCAGCACCTGTTCTGACACAGTTACTTGCAGAACTGAAGTGGCGGTAAAGGCTTCTTTTCCCATCAGTGTCGAAGAGGTCTTTCTTCTCTTAAAACCTCGGCGGCAGCCTGAGGGCCCCGCTGTCCTCAGAGGCACAGTTCGGCTCCTGGTTGCTCTCCTGGGGAAGTAGGGGGATGGATGTCTGTGCCGCAGACAGATGCAGAGGGGCCTCCTGCCTTTTCTGAACAGTCCACGTGTCCAGTCAGAGGCCCCTGCCACTGGCTGGGCCCGTTTGGGGTGTCACCTGGACAGCAGGGATTTGGAAGCTGCCTGGGTTTTTTTGTTTTTTTTGTTTTGTTTTTGCGGTACGCGGGCCTCTCACTGTTGTGGCCTCTCCCGTTGCGGAGCACAGGCTCTGGACGCGCAGGCTCAGCGGCCATGGCTCACGGGCCCAGCCGCTCCGCAGCATGTGGGATCTTCCCGGACCGGGGCACGAACCCGCGTCCCCTTTATCGGCAGGCGGACTCTCAACCGCTGCGCCACCAGGGAAGCCCTTTTTTGGGCTTTTTTTGGCGACGCTGCGCAGCATGTGGTATCTTAGTTTCTTGACAGGGATTGAACCCTTGTCCCATGCAGTGGAAGCGTGGAGTCTTAACCAGTGGACCTCCAGGGAAGCCCTGGAAGCTGCCCAGGTTTAGCTGAAAGAGGAAAGAACAAAAATAAGTTGCCGAGGGGGCCGGGGGGGCGGCGAGACGGGAAGGTGGCTGCAGGGGACGTGGTGCTGGTGGTGTCGGGACGGCTGGAGAGCCCCCAGGATGGCTCTTCAGCAGGGGCTGGAGGAGGGGACCCTGGCCTGGCAAAGGCTACTGTAGGGCCCAGGCGGGGAAGCGCGGGAGAGAGTCGGCGACGGCAGGGGCAGCGCTGTGTGCAGGAGTGAGCCCAGCCAGGCCCAGCCCCGGGGGGCCCTGGGCAGGTGGCGGGCGGGCAGGGGAGAGCTCCCCACAACCCTGTCCAGCTGGGCCGGCCGTGGGTCTCCAGGCTGAGCACATCTGTGTCACTCCAAGCTGCTCGGGGTCAGCCTGCAGGTCTGGGCGGCTGCGGAGGGGCGTCTTAGGAGCCCAGGTGAGCACCGCTGCTCCGCAGCTCCCAGCCTCCTGACCTCTTCCAGGTGAGTGCCTTGTGACCCCCATGCTGGTTGCCCCCAGATAGTAAATACCTTGGATTTGGAGGGTCACGTACAGTCTTCTCCCCGCAGAAGTGGAAAATCCATCTGAGCTCTCTCGGGCGGTCACCGTTCAGGGGTCGCTTGCTGGTGCCTGAATTCAGGGAATTAAAGGATAAAGTCAAAGACAGAAGGAGGAATCGATGGTAAAGTAAGAGCAGAAACGATGGAAGCGGACAGAGCCAGAGCGAGGAGACGGGAGTCTTGCCTCTGATGGACTAAGGTGACGGGCCGAGCGGGATGGAGCCCAGAGGGACAGTCAGGGGCGACAAGAGGACAGAGCCTGAGGGCAGCAGGGCCCCTGCCGATGGTGAGAGGGCGAGGTGGGCGGCGGGGAGGAAAGGGCGAGTTCCCAGGAAAATAGTGCAGAAACCGGTGCCGCAAGTCAGAACCCAGGGCTCGTCCTGCAACCACTGAACAAGACGGGCTGAGCATCTTCCTGCAAAGACCACACCCACCCCAGACGACTTCGGGCAAATCCTGCAAAATACACAAGATGGAGGAGATTCCAGTTGGAGAAGACACGCCCCCGAGAATCCAGTGTGGCCAGGGAGGCCCTGACATGACGGCGTGGAGGGGCGGTGGGGGTGGGGTGGAGCTCGGCGGTGGTTGGGGTCAAGGGTCAGAGTGGTCAGGGTCGAGGGCAAGCAGGGTCCGTCTCCTGGCCTCCACCCCAGGCCTCCGGACAGCAGGGAGAGGGCCCTGGTCCCCTCACAGTGGCCACCAGCCTGTAGGTGCCAAGCCCCTCCTCCCTTTCCCCGGGCCCCCTGACCTTGACCCCCTCCCCCACCCCACTGCTCAGCCGGGCCCCCCTCCCGGGGTGCCCGCAGCCCATCCCGACCGTGGGCCTCTGCCCTGGTGTCGAGTGGGAGGGGAAGTGACTGCCCATCATGCACCTTTTCCTATTTTTCTGCAGCTGTGGATATAGCTTTTAAAAACCTATTTAAGTTGATTTTGGTAATTTATATTGTCTTCGAACGGTGTCAGTTTCATCAAGAATATCCCATGTACTAACCTGTTGCTTTTAATCCGGGCTCTCTGTCCCCTCTTCTGGGCCCGCACGGCGTCTGGGTTCTCTCGCTCTGTTGATTAGCCTGGCCAGACGTTTGTTTATTTTATTTATTTATTTTGAGGAACCAGCGCTTGGATTTACTTTTGAGTTCCCCCATTTTCCTCGTTTCCAATTCATTAGTCCGCCTTTATCTGTACTCCTCGCTCCTGCCTCCCGCGGATTTACTTTATTGTTCTGTTTTCCCTCCTTGTGTCGAATGTTGAGTTCATTTATTTTCAGTCTCTCTTGCTCAGTAATAAAAACATTTAAGGTTGCGAATTCCCTGACAACCGTTCCTGAAGCTGGCCCCGGGGATGTGCAGTCTCTCTCCCAACACCTGTAAAATCGTCTGTCACAGCTACTTTCATTTGCTCTCTGACCGAGGAGTTACTTAGGAGAGTAGCTTTGAATTTCCAAATCATCTGGCTTCCTTTTTAGATCCTTTTAGCAATTTTGCGTGTCACTGCATTGGTTTAAACAATGAGGCGTATAAATGTTTCACCGTTTGGAATGTGGTGAGGCATGCTTGCATGTGTGTGCATGTGTGTACCTACGTGCACACCCACGTGCCCACACATGAACCTGCGTGCACCCGCACGTGTGTACCTGTGGGCCCACGTGTGTGTATGTGCATGCATGGGTCTGTGTGCCTGCCCATGTACGGCCATATACATGTGGAATGTGTGTGTGCATGCATGGGCGTGTATATGCACGTGTGGGGCTGTGCCCACGTGCACGTGTGTGCATGCACACATGTGGGGAATGTTATGTGGTTTCTGGCCGGGCGAGGGCTGTCCAGTCAAGGGCGTCCAGGAGGGGACTCGGGCCTCGTCCACCTTCCAGTTTTGTCCACCCGGTCCTGGGTCTCTGGCTGAGGTCTGGGCGCTGGAGCTGGCTTCCCCAGATGCTCACGGCGACATCCCTGATCTCGCGCCCTTTGCTGGGTCTCGATGGCCAGGACTGCTTGTTAACAGGCTGAAAAGACACCTTGGAGGCCCCCGGGCGGGCGGCCTGGGAAGGGCTTGTTGGGGATCCTTGTGCTGGTGGCAGAGGGTGGGGCTCGTCCTGTGGCCCCAGGTCTTCCCTCCAACCCCAAAGACAAGGAGCAGAGCGCGGGGAAGACCCGGGAGATTCACAGGAAGTCCAATTTTATTCCTAGTTTGCTAATGATAAAAAATCATGAACGAATGTTGAATTTTCGTTTATTCGTCAGTTGAGATGATCATACGATGTTTCTCCTTTAATCTGTACATGAGTTTTCTAGGGCAGCTGCAGCAAATACTACAGACTGGGGAGGGTGCGTTGGGGGCCTCAGACAACAGGCATTTGCTCGCCCCAGTCCTGGGGGCTGCAAGTCCCATTTCAGGGTGTGCACGGGGCTGGGTCCTCCTGAGGCGGCCTCTCCTGGGCGTGCAGACGGCCACCTCCTCCCCGTGTCCTCACAGGGTCGTCCCTCTGTGTGTGTCTGTGTCCTAATCTCCTCCTCCTATAAGGACACCAGTCAGATTGGATCAGGGCCCACCCTTGGGACCTCATTTTACATTGTTCACCTCTTTAAAGACCCTGTCTCCAATTTTTTTTTTATTGTGGTAAAATACATATAACATAACATTTACCACGTTAACCATTAAAAAAATTTTTTTATTGGGGTATAGTTGATTTACAACGTTGTGTTAGTTTCAGGTGTACAGCACAGTGAATCAGTTACACCTATACATATATCCACTCTTTTAGGCCATATAGGCCATTACAGAGTATTGAGTAGAGTTCCCTGTGCGCTACAGTAGGCCCTTATGAGTTACCTATTTTATATATAGTAGTGTGTCTATGCCCATCCCAGTCTCCCAATTGATCCCTCCCCCCCTTACCCGCTGGTAACCATAAATTTGTTTTCTACATCCATGACTCTACTTCTGTTTTTAAGTGCACAGTTCAGTGGCATTAAGTACATTCGCGTTGCTGTGCAGCCGTCACCATCCATCTCCAGAACTTTTCCATCTTCCCAAACTGAGCTCTGCACCCATTAAACACTAACCTTCCGTCCCCCTCCCCCAGCCCCCACCATCTGCTCTCTGTCTCTATGGATCTGACTCCTCTAGGGACACATATAAGTGGAATCACACAGTACTTTTGTTTTAACTGACTTATGTCACTGAGGATACTGTCCTCAACGTTCATCCATGTTGTAGCAGGTGTCAGAATCTCCTTCCCTTTTAAGGCTGAATAACATTCCACCGTGTGAATGGACACTTGGGTCGTGTCTACCTTTTGCCTGTTGTGAGTAACGCTGCTATGAACATGGGGGTACAAATACCCCACTGAGACCCTGCTGTCAGTTCTTTTGAGCATGTGACCAGAAATGGAATTGCCGGGTTCAGTGGTGACTGTTTAGTTTTTTGAGGAACCTCCACACTGTTCTCCAGCAGCTGCGCCATTTCACGTTCTGCCAGCCGTGCACAGGGCTCCAGTTTCTCCACATCCTGGCTGACACTTGTTTTCTGTTGTTTTTTTTGTTTGTTTTGTTTTTTTTTAATGTTGAGCCTTCTTTTAATTTATTTATTTTTATTTTTGGCTGTGTTGGGTCTTTGTTTCTGTGCGAGGGCTTTCTCTAGTTGTGTCAAGCGGGGGCCACTCTTCATCGCGGTGCACGGGCCTCTCACTATCTTGGCTTCTCTTGTTGCGGAGCACAGGCTCCAGATGCGCAGACTCAGTAGTTGTGGCTCACAGGCCCAGTTGCTCCGCGGCATGTGGGATTTTCCCGGACCGGGGCACGAACCCACGTCCCCTGCATCGGCAGGCGGACTCTCAACCACTGCGCCACCAGGGAAGCCCTCGCCTTTATTTTTGAAGGATAGTTTTGCCATACATGGAATTCTAGTTTGTCTCGTTCCTTCTTTAAAGAAACAATTCCATTGTCTTCGGGCTTGCATAGTTTTTGGTGAGGGGTCAGAAGTGATTTTATGGTTGAATCCCTGTAAGTGGTGTGTCTTTTTTTTTCCGGAAGCGTTTGAGATGTTCTCTTTAGTTTTGGTTTTCAGCAGTTGGCCACGCCTGGGAATGGTTCTTCTTTGTCTTTATCTTGCACCGTTGCTGCTGTTTTAGCCAGCTTCTGAACTCAGTGGGCTGTTAGATTTTCTGCTGTAGTCTTCTCTCTTCTGCCCTCTGGGCCTCCAGCTCCATGCCTGTTAAACACTTGGTAGTTTGGACTGTTGACCAAGCCCGCTGACCCCCCACCGCTGCAGGCAGACCCACCGTGCCAGACAGGTGCCCACCCCAGGTGCCCATGAGGAAAGGCTCGTCTCTCTGTGCAACCAGTTCTTCAAGCTGCCCTGCAGGCGCTCCTTCTCCTGCATCCCTGGCTTTAATGTGATGAGTTTTCTTGTCAGGCGCCGAGGGTTTCAACATCCTCTGCATTCTGACCAGAAGCGGACGTCACTGGGTGTATATTTTTACATCCTTTTGTGTTAAATCTTTCAGTAGCCTTGTATGTTAGGTCTTTGGTGAACAGACCAGAGTGGTTTTCTTAATCCCACCTCCAGCTTTACCTGGAGAATTAGGTGTTTTTTCGCTTATTGTAGGTCTTCTGTCACTGGGTTCTGTGGCTTCTCCCTCTCCTGGTCGTGATGTTAGAGTTCTGTTTCTGCTCTGTAGTGGGTGCCCTGCCGTGATAATGAGCGTCCTTACCTCGCAAAGTCTGAAGCTCACCCAGGTCTTTGCCTCCCCCCAACACCAGGACCTTGGTCACTTTAATTCCGGCCCTGCCCTTTTGGCTTTCTGTCCTCGTCTTGTGCACGGGCAGCCTCGTTTTGCCCCCAGGCCATTGGCAGTCCTGTCATGTGCTGTCAGTGGCCGTGGGTGTCCCCACATACGTCCCACCCTGATGGCTCTTCGTCGCCCTTTGCACCGCACATGTTTCCTCGGAGTCACCCTCGGTCCTGCCGCCGGGGCTTCTCCAAGGAAACTTGCAAGCAGCCGGCTTCCTTCGGTGGGCCAGCTAGCCACAGCACACCCACCATCTGCGGAGCCTGATGGAAGCGTGCGTGTGGCCCACAGTGGCGTGAACCCAGGAGGTGGGGGTCATGGGGTGTCTCAGAGGCCGCCCTCTGCTCAATTAACACCCTTTCAGCTCAGGGGAACTTTCTCTGGGTCTTGCATGTGCCCCGTGCTGGGACCCCTCCCCAGGGAGCTCCCCTTCAGCTGGGAACTTGCTCCAGGAACAAGAAACCACAGTAACAGATGACAAATGAGACCCCACAGCATTGCACGGACTGCAGCGGAGAGAGCGTGCTGTGGCATCTGGGATGAACACCAGCCTTGCCGCTCCCAGGCCGAGACCTGGGACGTGTGGGGTGACAGAGACGCTTGCTGTGGGTGCCGCCGTGCAGGAGGGTCATGTCGTCCACACCTGCGCAGCCAGGAGCTCCCTGGGGCGATGCTGTGGGGAGCCCGGGCGGGCACAGGTGAGGGGGCTAGAGGGGGGCTGGGGCCAGGCAGATGCAGCGGCCCCAGGACCAAAGCCTTCCCTCTCCGGTGTTATTATTTTAAAGTCTTACACAATTAACTGCAAGCATCTTTTTACTGTTAGTGTATGAGATTTATTGATTTAGGTATTAATTTCATATATTACTATACATCCAAGTTATCGCATTGTCTTTTTTCTTTTAAATATGGAACGCTTCGCGAATTTGCGGGTCATCCTTGCGCAGGGACCATGCTGATCGTCTCTGTATCCTTCCAGTCTAATTGTCTTTTTGAAACTTGCTTTGAGGTGCAATTCACATGACATAAAATTAACCATCTTAAAGTGGCAGTTACGACATTGACAGGGGTGTGCAGCCACCACGTCCCTCCAGTTCCGAGGCGTTTCACGCCGTGGCCGCAAAGAAACGCCCTGCCCTTGGCCGCCACCCCACCAACCTGCTCTGCCTCTGTGGATTTACCCATTCTGGACATTTCACGGAAATGGAATCCCACATCAGGGCCCTTCGTGCAGGAGAGGAAGAGGCCCCGGGAGGCGGGGGACGGGTCCTGGGCTGAGTGTCCCCACGAGATCAAGGCTCAGCGCCTGGCAGCCCTCGGGCCTGGCTGTTTCCGAAGTGAGGCGCGTCGGGCGGCAGAGGTGAGCAGGGACCGCAGAGGCCGTCTGGCCCACAAGGGGGAAACGCTGCCTCTGGTGCTTTATGGAATCTGCGGACCCCGCCGTCGGTGCCCAGTTCTCCCAGTCTCCCAGCCCCGCCACCGACGCCTGGCTGGATGCGTGGCCGCCGCTAGCCTGGTTGTGCTCGCCGTCGACAGAAGGACACAGGGTGCTGGACCAGGGTAGGGAGGTCCAGGGCCCGGCCCCCGGGAGCCCCAGTTCTTTGGGCCCCAGCGTAGCATCCGTCCACTGGGGATTGACGCCCATTCTCCTGGCTTCCTGGGAGCACGGCCGCCTCGTGGGTGCAGCTCGGCTCAGGGCGGCTGGCAGGGGTGGCTGATGCCCTTGTACGTGAGGCGTGGGTCCTCTGTCGTGGCACAGACCTCCACCAGCCCTGGCGGGCGGGCGGCAGGACACCCTGTCCGTTAACAGATACCAAGGCCTCCTCCTTCAGGGGTGCTGGGGACACAGGGCGCAGGGGGTCCTCACTCAGGCCCAGGGCCTGGCTTCCCCTCCCAGCATGGTACCTCCTCTGTCTGAATGGACCCGGGGCGTGAGGGCGAGGCGGACTGAGCGGGGCAGGGTGTTGAGCGGCCGCGGTTTTTGCCCCTCTGTCGTGGTTTTGGCCTTTGAGGGGGGGGGCCTGATCTCAGAGCTGCCTTGGGTGGCCCAGGTGGGTCTGTGTGGTGAGGACAGCCACGGCAGCCCTGGGACTACCAGGGACTCAGGGCTGGCTCCCCCTTCCCGGGGGGCTGGCTTGGGCCTGAGACACTTGCCCTCCATGAAAGCCGGGTGTGGGCAGGGCTGCCCTGGGCGTTGGGCTCCCATCTGCCGAGGGTCCGCTCTGTGCCGGGCCCGGGTGGTTCTCCACGGCTCAGAGACCCCGGACCAGGGCAGGGAGGGGCGGGGCTGCCCCGGGGCTCTGCAGCCATACAGGCCCCCCCCAGCCAGGGCTCTGGCGCAGACGGCCTGCCGCAGATGTCCCGGCTGCTCACACTGGGATGCGGGTGCGCCCAGAGCCGCTGGGATCACGGGCCGGGGCCGGCGGGGGCGCCTCCCTCCCCATCCTCCTGAGGGTGTGGGCTGGGGCCGAGGGCCCGAGGGGAGCGGCTGCGCAAGCTGGGCGGGGGGCTTGGACCGAGGCCTGTTTCTCAGCTGGAAGCCTGAGGGTCCAGACGCCGGACGCTCTCAGCGTGTGGGGCTAGGGGTCCTGGCCTCACGGGGCGACCGGGGCGCTCGTGCAGGAACTGGAGGATGGATGCTAACTTCCCCACAGCGGGCGGGGCCAGGTGGCCCTAGACCGAGGCAGTGGCTGCTCTGCCCAGAACGCAGCCCCACCCCCTTGGTCCCCAGCTGCCCTCTGGCTGGGCCTCTGGGGTGCATGGTCCAGGCCCAAAGAGGGGCTCTACTTCCACTGGCCAGCTCCTGGAGGCCCCAGGTCACTCACCGTGGGGCTGGGTGGTCCTGCGGTGGCCGGCGGCGCCACCTGCACTGCCCCTAGCGGCCGCTGGGTGGCAGCAAAGATTGCCCCGGCAGTGGCTGAGACCTCAGCCTGCCCGGCGTGTGGGCAAACCTGCGGGGGTGGGTGGGTGGAGGGCGGTCTGGAACCTGGGGTGGGAGTGGAGGTGGCGCAGACCCTGGGGCCCCGGGTGTGGTGGCGATGGTGTCCCCCAGTGAGTCCCCCCACTTCAGTGTCCTCAGGGCTTCAGGTGGCTCCTTCTACTTCCCAGAGAGGGCTGAGTCCAGGAAGGGGATCAATGCCGTTCCCCAAAGAGCGCTGGCCACCCTGGGGAGTGTGGACAAGATGAGATGCCCCCTCCCCAGGGAGGCCAGCCATCCAGGAGGCGTGTCAGGAGCGCAGGAGCCCAGGGTCGGATGGGGCAGGCGAGCTGTGGGTGTGGCCCCGGTGGCTGTGGGTGTGGCCCCAGTGGCTGTGAGCGTGGCCCCAGGGCTTACTGAACCCAGCGCTGGTCCCTGGACACTGCAATTTACAGATGGGGCTCTGAGCCCAGAGAGGGTGCGGGACTCGCCTAAGGCCACAGAGCTCACACAGCCGAATCCCCCAGGGGCCACTCCACGGTGGGTGGGTTGCCAGGGGGAGCCCGGGGGAATTGAGGTTCGAGCCCCAGGCTCCCACCAACCTGCTGCGTGACCTTGGGAGCAGCCACCCCACTGAGTGGAGGGCCTGGGAGGGACCAGCGCCCAAAGGTGAGGGCCTGGGACCCCCTTCTTCTGGGCTCTCTCCGTCACCCCCTCTCTCCACGTCCCGGCCTCGGCTGGCTGCAGCCCTTGGCTGCTGGGCCCAGCCTAGACCCTGGCTCTCTCTGGCCAGTGAGTTTGGCACAGGTGATGGGAGGGCAAGTAGCCTATGGGACCCAGGCCCGGTGGGGGGGGTGGGAGGGGCGGAGGGCGGGGTGGGCCCCCCAGGGTCCCTCGGTCTGGGGCCCCTGGTACCATCGATCCTGCAGTTGTTGGAGGAGTGATGTCGGCACGTACCTCTCCTGGGAAACGTGCGTCTGCAGACATTTCAACTGCACCAGCTGTCGCCAGTGGGGGGATTAGTCAGCAGCAGTGGCACCTGCTGAGCAGCTGCCGTGGCCTCGGCAGTGCCCTGGGGTCAGAGGTGGGGCTTGTGTCCCCTCCACCTGCTGGGCCAGGTGGGCCCTTCGTCCCTGGTACTTGACCCACGGGGACCTGGGTGGCTGGGCTTCCCGGCCGGGCACTGACCAGGAGGCCTGGGGGCGCGAGAGGTAACAGCTGGGTCGGGGGGACCCTTGGGGGCTCGGGGCCTAACAGTGCACGGGCAGAAGTGGCTGGGGGACATGAGGCCCCCCTCCTACACCAGGCCCGGGAGAGGCAGCGGGCCCTCCCCTTGAAGGTGGGCTGGGTGGGGGTGACTGTCCAGGTCTCCCCAGAACGCTGGTGGTGCCCCAGTGCTGACTGCAAACACCACCAGAACCCGAAGCCCAGGGATAGCCCCCACCGGTCCCCAGTCCCCAGCCCGAGATGCCCACCCAGCCCTCCCCATCACGTCTCACCCTGACTTGCCCCCCCCCGCCCCGTGAAATCACTTGAACTTGGCACTGACAGCCTCCTGGCTGCCTCCGAGGGTCCTGACCCCTCCTCACTGCCCCCCCGCCCCCCGCCAGCCTCCCACCTCCTCTCCAATCCCCACGTCGCCTCGGGCTCCCCCGGCCCTGACCGCACGCGCTGAGACCCTGGATGGCGGGTTCCTCTCAGCCGTGGGCGATGTCCCCGAGCAGTTCCTGCAGAAAAGGTGCTGGGTGAGAGTCCATGGCAAGGAATGTTCCGCCTGGCATCTGGGACCCAGCCCCGGGGCCAGCCTTCCCTTGGAGAGGTCCGCAGACGGCCGGTGCCCTGCAGCGGGGCCGGGGGGCCAGGCCAGCCTGGCTCTGTCGCCTCCCTCCTTTTTGGAGGGCTCTGTTATTGCTTCTGAGGATGTAAAAAGTCCCGTCTGCGGGGGCCTGCGGTGGGCATCTCCCTGAGGGTCCTGCCCGGAATCCTGATTCCCCCAGACCCCGCTCTGGCAGCTGAACGGTTTGCCAGTGCCCCTGGGCTGTGGCGTCTGCTCTCGAGCTCCATTCCCTCACTGAGTGGCGGGTCCCCGTGTGTCCCTGGAGCCCTGCTCCCCTGTCGCCTGGGGCCTTGGAAGCTTTTCCCAGTGCCGCACGGCTGAGAGGGACACTGTACAGCTCACACTCCAGCTGCCTGGCTGTAGCGGGGCTGCGCTCTGGGGACCTGCCCTCTCTCTCTGTATGTGGAAGACAATTCACTGGCCCTCCCGAGGGGCCTTGGGGCGCCCCGGCCTGCAGCACCCTGGGCGGGGGTTGCCGCCACCCCCTTTCACGGACAAGGAGATGAGGCCTGAGGGGGTGGGCGGACGTCCAGGCATAGACCCGAGCGGACGGTGGCTCACCCGCCCTCGCCCCGCCAGCCGCTCCCCGTCCCGCGGGCAAAGGGGTTTCTCTGCTCCTTGGTGACCAGGGGGGGACCCGGCAGGAGGTGGCTGGCTATCCCTGCAGACAGGGATCCGGACAGTCCGACAGGCTGCCCGCAGCTGACCGGGAGCTGCCGAGGCAGGGAGGCCGGGCCTCACACCCCTTCCCTGGGTCCTCGGGTGTCCTGGGGTCCCTGGGAGGGGATGCCCCGTCTGCCGGGCCGGGGGCTGTACCAGTCGGGCACCAAGCTTCTCAGCGGCCACCGGAGACGGAGCCCGTCAGCGCTGCCCCCTCGACTTTTTTCTCCTCCCCAATTAATTAATTTAAATTGACCATTAAGTCAGCTGAGTTTTTGATTGATATTTTCATTAGCAGCCCTGTCCGACGCCCCAGGAATGTATGGTAATGTCCAATCTGCAGCGGCCGCGCTTCTCCAGCGGCACTGAGTTATGGCTGGCACGGCGCGCGTCTCCCAGGGTAATTTGAATTCAGATGAGCTGCCGCAGCGTTCCGGAGCCTGGCGGCCGGCCGCTGACGGATGGCACTCGGGTTACCACAAGGTCACTGGCGCAGCCACCACCCGCTGCGGGAGGGGCCGGCGGGCCTTGGGCGCCGGGGAAGGTGGGCGGCCAAGCGGACTCCGCGAAACTGGCGGACGGGAGCGCCTTCGGGAGAGCGCGGCCGCCGGCCTTCTGCCTGCTGTCCGCGGAGGGCGGGGTGGGGGCAGCTAGACGCCCGCCCTCACTGGCACCAAGGCTGCCCCTCCGCGGGAGGGCAGGGCGGGGCCCTCGTCCCTGGAGAGCTCTGACCAGCAGGTCCCGGAGAGCTCGGCCGGCCCCCTGGAGCTGCTGATAGAGGCTGGGATCTGCCTGCAGCCGTGCAACCCTGTCCTGCAGCCGGCGCTCCCAGGCCTGGTCACCGCCAGTCCCGAGAGCTGGACTTGCCTTACCCCATGCTTCTCAGGGCGGGGAAGGGATGCCGAGCTGGTGGCCACGGCGGGAGGCCGTCCAGCTACGTGGCTGGAGCAGCTCACCTCTCTGCTCTGTGCCTCAGTTTCCTCTTCGGTACCGCGGGATGACATGGGGCCTTCTCCTCGGCCTGGGGCGAGGGGCTCAGGCAAAGCGCGACTCCTCTCCAGGCCTCTCCTCCCGCCTCCTGCTGACCTGCCGGGGAGGGGGTAGGACCTCCTGACCGGCCCCTCTCCTGGGCCCTCCAGGGCTAGGGTGCTGCCTGCTGACCCCAGGCCTAGGCAGGGGCTCCCAGGGGCTCTCGAGGAGCTTGGAAACATGGTGCCCGACACAGAGACCCCGAGGGCTGGCGTCTGGGCTGGGCCAGAGCGGGGCAGGGCATGCGTGGGTGGGATCTGCATGGCCGTCCTGGGGGACCACTGGGTCAGGGAGCAGGCCATGAGCAGGGGCTGAGAAGGAGCCCCACTGAAGGGCCGCTCCAGACAGATCTGCCTCTGGTCCAGGCGTCCAGGCCCAAGCTTGGACCATCACAAGGGCTGGACAACGCGACCCAAGGCTGAGCTGTGTCCTGAGTCAGTGGACTGCAGAGGGATGGCTGGACCTCGCCCCAGGCACCGTGACAGAGACGGTGCGAGATCAGAAGTTTGCCCCCATCCGTGGGTCCTGCTGGTCCCTGAAGACCCTGCTGGGGTCTCGGAGCTGTGGAGGCGGGGCCTTGGGACAGCCAGGGAGGGGGCATGAGTCCCGCCCAAGTCCCGCAGGGAGGAGTTAGCACTGGTCTGTGTCCTTGGCCGGAACTCTGTGGGGCTCATCCTGGCCCCTGTCCTCGCTCTCTGCTGGGTTGGGGGGCAGACTTGCCCCACAGGGCTCCCCCATCCCAAGTTTCTGGGCCTTCACCATCCTGGCCGAGCCAGATATCCCCTCTGGACCCCATTTCCTGATATTCCTTGCAGCTGTGTACAGCCAAATAACGAAGGTCTGGCAAAGGAGATGTGAGTAAAAGTGCTGGACAGAGCTTTGGGCGGGCTCCTTGAAAGTAGCTGACTCGCCTGGGAAAAGCACCCCCTGTCCTTCGCGTTGCTTTTTTTCTGCTTCCTGAACAGAGGCGTGATGGCTGGGGCTCTGGCAACAGCTTGAACCATGAGGCGACCTTGAGACAGAAAGCCATGTGCAAGGAGCTGCAGAAGAAGGACAGAGATGCCTGGGTCTCCGATGACTGTGGAGACCCAGACCGCCCTGGCTGGCCACCTGCAACTCTTGTCTCATGAGAGACATGTGAACGCCTGACTTACCAAAGCCACTTTTGTTGTTGCTGGTGGTGTTTCGGTGGTGTGTGCAGCCAGCGCAATTCCTGAGTGAGGCAGGAACCAAGGAGGATCCACCGTGTGTGGAAGCAGCTGCTAGGGAGGCCTCGCTTGTTCCGGGACAGAGCAGAGGCTCGCAGGGCCAGTCCTGTGGGGCGTTCTACAGTGGGAGGGTCTGTTTCACCCAACAGCTGAGGTCAAGGTTACTTGGCTGTGCTCTATTACTGGCAAACACAGTGGCTTTTATGAGGCATTGACTTGTTTTTTAATACAATGTAAGGAAACGTGGGGACAGAGAAAAGGGGGCGGAGACAGGACGGTGGGTGGGAGAGGACAAGTGACGTGGAGCTTCCCCCGAGCCAGCTGGGGAGGAAGGGCCCCCCTCACCGGGTCCGCTCCGGCCTCCCCACCCAGCCCGCCCATCTGGGCTCAGCCTGGCTGAGAGCGCCGCGCTCTGCAGTGTCCCCGCCCCATCCCCGCTCCCAGGACCACGTGGGTCGCCCGCACGCGTTTGGATGTGGGAGCTTCCGTCTCCAAATCACTTCCTCATGGGTCAGGGAGATGCCGGGGTCACCAGCCTGCCGGGTCTTCCCCGAGGTGCCGCATCCCCTCCCGGGGGTGCACTTCCAGGAGGGGTCCTCCTTTGTTCAGGTGCAGAGAGCAAGGCGCTGTCAGCCTCACGGTGCAGGGGAAGCGAGGGGGGGTTGCGCCGGCCGCCTGCCCTAGAAGATGTGCCAAAGGAAATCCTCGCAACAGACCAGAGGAGCCCGGGACCTCAGCAGGAGGAGCGACGGGGACAGCCCAGCAGAGGTGGGCGAACATGAAGGGCCCCGTCCCCCGCGTCCTCTGAATTCTGAGTGATGGTTGGAGCCAAACTGCACGCGGCCCACGCGGCTCCCAGTGAGCGGGAAGGAAACAGTGAAGATGACAGTGTCACAAAGGGGGCAGGAGAGGACAGAAGGGGGCAAGGCTTGCACACGTCTTGGGGGTACCCTGTGTCTGAATAACACCCCAGAAGCTCTGGAAAGGGACCCCCTCAAAATCACCAAGGTGAATCCGTAAACGACCCCCGAAGTCGAGGAGCAGCTCTCCTGCGCTTTTCCTAAACCAGTAGCCTTGGCTTTCGGGTTAGACCCGTGACCTGTGTGGCATTCATTTGGGGTGTGCTACGAGGAAGGAGGGGAGTCCGTCTGTTTCCAAAGACTTTCCTTCCCCCATTAATAAGCATTGGTGTCTTGTCAAAAGTAAACACGCCACGTTTCTACACGTCCACTTCTGGATTCTGTTCTGTCCTGCTGTCTGTTGGTCCGTCTGTCTCACTGCAAAGCTGACATCAGCCTTTCCCTTCCCTTCAAAAATTTCAGGCCAGGTTTCAAACATGTTTTACAAAAGATGCCATTGGCACTTTGACTGGGATTTTGTGCTAAAGCTACACCAGTTTGGGGAGAATTTCCATCCTGATGGGACTGAATTTTCCAACCCACAGACACAGTCGGTGTCTCCATTTACTTGTCTTTAATTTCTCTCCGTTATCCATGTGGAGGTCTTGCACATGCGTGTTTTGTTAAATTTATTCTCATGTTTTTGTTTTTTTTTTTTTTGCCGAATGCGGGCCTCTCACTGTTGTGGCCTCTCCCGTTGCGGAGCACAGGCTCCGGACGCACAGGCTCAGCGGCCACAGCTCACGGGCCCAGCCGCTCCGCGGCATGTGGGATCCTCCCGGACCAGGGCACGAACCCGTGTCCCCTGCATCGGCAGGCGGACTCTCAACCACTGCGCCACCAGGGAAGCCCTATTCTCATGTATTTTATTTTTGGTGCTAATTTAAATAGATTAAAATTTTTCATTTTCTAATTGTTTACTAGTAGCTTGCAGAAATACAATTGCATTTTGTGTATTGACCTTGTGACCTTGCTAACTCTATTTGTCAGTTCTAGGAGCTGTTTTCGGGATCCCTTCACGTATTAGTTACCTGTTGCTGTGTAACAAATTACCCCTAAAACCTGTTTGCTTTAAGCTTTTTATGATCTCACGGCTTCTGAGGGTCAGTAGTCTGTGTGTGGCTTAACTGGGGGCCTCTGGCTCGAGGGCTCACAAGGTTGTAGCCAAGCTGCTGGCTGGGGCTGTGGTCTCACCTGACTCCCCCCGCCACCAGGCATGGCAGCTGTGCCCCCGGCGTGAGTGGGCCAGTTCGGAGGGGAAGGCGGGCGCCCCACAACGGAGGCCAGTCTTTTACAGCCGAATCTCGGAAGTGGCGTATTTCTGGTCCCCACATCCAGCCCACACCGAAGGTGTGAGCGTCGGGAGCCACCTGGGAGGCTCCCTCCAGGGTAGGGCTGTGCGTAAGGAATTTCATCCTTGAATAAGCTGTCAGGTTTTGAAACAAGATTATGACGTGATCGTTCTAGGCAGAGCTGTTTCCCAAAACGTAAAGATACTGAAACACATTCTGAAATATGAAAGGACCCCGAGAAAAATCCCTCCCCCTACGTCTTCTTCCTTTAAAAACTACTGAAGGATGTTCACCTGAGAAATGAATCAAGTTAGGAATAATCGAGAGATGGAGAAATGGAGGTTTCTCTTTCAGGCTCCGTTGCTCTTTAACAGCTCTGATGGGATGCGAGGGGCTCGAGGACAGCGCCCTCTTGTGGCGTTTCTCTGGCTGGCACCCGCTTCCGGCCGGCACATCCCGGTGGGATAACGGCCCGGTCCTGACAGCAGTCCTGCCGGGGCCTCGGCTGCTGGGTGAGCGTCTCGGAGCAGGTCTGCCTGCTGCTCTCACTGTCCCTGGGCCGACAGGCCTCAGCCTTTCCGGGGTGGTGTGGCCGGTGTCCTGGAGACTCTGTAGCCTCCTCCCCATTGCGTTTCTGCCTCAAACATGTACGAGACATCCCTTCCCTGCACTCAGTGATGTCCACACCGACGGGACTCCCGGGGTCCTACACCCCTCGCACAGGGGTCGCGGCCAGTCCACGGGGAGGTGGGAGGCCTGGGGCAGGTAGGTGGTGGGGCTGGGCACGGGCTTGGGGTACACGTCCTCGTGCCCTCCGTCAGCCCGAGTCAGGCTCTCAGCCTCCATCCCCGGCCTCCAATCCAGTTCACGTTTTTAATGCAAATATAACCAACATATAAATTTAAAAACACAGTAAATCAACTATACTCCAATGAAAACTTTTTAAAAGTTAAAAAAATAAAAATAAAACAAAAACAAACGAAAATGAAAACACAGGATGCCCGTTTATGAGTCACGAATGAGAAAAAAGCAAAGACGCCGTAACTCCTAAGCCAAACGACAGAAGCAGAGAGACCAGGAAGCAGCATAAACGGCACCTGCAGAACACTGTGGATGTGAGAGCAAATACACGTCACGACCGTGAGTGTGAACGAGCCACGCGCCCTGTGGAAACGTAACGGCCGTGTCTGTGTCCGACGCCGGGACCGTCTGCCAGTGCAGCTGTTGCAGGGGGCAACCCGCGCTGGGCAGCCTGCCCCGACCCGCTCTCGGCCGCCAGGCGCTGCGCTCGCGTCCTCCTTCCCGCTGTTCTGTTGGTGCTGGGGCCGCCATCTGCTTCCTGCTGGAATCCCGACGTTACACCTGCAATGAACTTCAGGGAGAGGTTACACGTGAAGGAGAGTAAAACCATGCTGGGTGAGCACTGAGCCACAACGGGAGGTCAGGTAAGATAACGGTACCCAGCCGGATGCGTTGTCCTTTTCTGTGTAATAAGTCACCCCAAACCGAGCAGCTGGAGGAACAGCCATTACCTCATGGCTTCCGAGGGGCAGGGGTCGGGGGGGGGGCAGCTTGGCTGGTGGTTCTGGGCTGGGCCAGAGCGAGGCGGGACAAGCGTGGGTGGGATCTGCGTCGCCCAAAGGCTTGAGTGGGGTGGGGTCTCCCAGGCCCCTCGCTCCCCTGCTGCTTCCGCCCACGTGGGCCTCGGCAGGGGCTGGAGGCCGCCCTCTCCTTCGCTCTCCGGTCTCCACGTCCGGGCCACCCTCCGGCCTGGGGGGGGGCGGGTAGGTACCCTGTCCGGAGCAGGAGAGTCTGCAGGCCTGTACAAATGTCCATAGGCCAAGTATGATTAAAGGTAGGAAGCATGAGAATGGAGCAAAAGTAAACTTATATTGACCAGAGGTAAACTCCACAATGAAGAGACTGGAGCGGTAAACTTCTATGGGGTGAGCAATATAGCATCAAAGTATTTAAAGAACCCTTATAACAACCGCAAAGAAAACACGATAGGGGGCTTCCCTGGTGGCGCAGCGGTTGAGAGTCCGCCTGCCGATGCAGGGGACACGGGTTCGTGCCCCGGTCCGGGAAGATCCCACATGCCGCGGAGCGGCTGGGCCCGTGAGCCATGGCCGCTGAGCCTGCGCGTCCGGAGCCTGTGCTCCGCAACGGGAGAGGCCACAACAGTGAGAGGCCCGCGTAACGCAAAAAAAAGAAAAACAAAACACACGATAGGGACACAATTGTGATGAAAGTCTTTGACCAGATCAGGGCATAAAAATTCACACGTGTACATAGGAGTCGAATAAAATTACCCAGAGGTAATTTAACACACACATATATATGCATCAAACTTCCTACTCTACATTCAGAAGACCCTCATTTCAAGCGATTAGGGAACATTTACTAAACGGAGGTATCTAGGGGCCCACGAAGACCATCTCAATACATTCCTCAAACAGAAGAGACCCCGTTTATAGTCTCTGGCTGCAGTGTAACACTCGGAGTCACTAACAGAAGCTGAAACGACTCAACACGCTCACACCATCGAACAAGCTCATCTCTTTCTTTCTCCCCTAAGTATCCACTGACTCAAAGAGGAAACAAAAGCCCATCGTTAAGGGCAGTTTAGAACATGGTGACACTGAGACGGTTACACATCAAAACTCAGGAGCTCGGGTGTTTGACGAGGATCTTTTAAACAGAAAAGGACAGTAACGCACTGCCCTCGAAGCCCTCCTGTGCGCCCCCCCGCCGGGCGCCCCGGCCAGCTCACGCGCTGCAGCGTTTGCGGCGCCCTGCTCAGCCCCGGATGCCCCCGCGCCCCGCCCCGTGGCATTTCCAGCCTCGGATGCGGAGCTGAGTGAGTCTCCCGTGCAGTGCAAGGAGCTTCTCCTTCCCGGTCGGTGCGAGGCCTGCCTCTTATATTTTACTTTATTTTATTTTGTCTCATTTTTCTCTTTGGTCTCACTGTCCCCTGATAACCAGTCTCTCCTTCTTCCCTTGTTGGAGCCCGTCTCCCCGCCTTCCTGGGGTCCGGGTGGGGCGCCCCCAGGTCCAGCGCTCCAGGGAGGGTGAACGGCAGAGCCAGGAGCCTGGCCCGATGGCCGGAGGCCCAGCAGCTCGAGCCTTGAGTTGCGGTCAGCTGGTCTCTGTCCTTCAAATGCCGGCCCCCGGCCCCTCCCCAGCCTGGGCACCTGCTGGCCTGTGTCTTCGCTGTGTGGCCAGCTCGGAGGGGCAGGGCGAGGCGCTGGTTCTGGACAGATGGCGGTCTTCGGTATTCGCGGAGCCTGTCTTCGCGAGTCCGCCTGCTGGCGAAGACCCGCTTGTCCCACCGTCGGCAACGCTCGCGGCGCCTTCGAGGCTGTCCGCGGATGGACGTGCGCGGATGGACGGGCCCTGCCTTCTCGCTTCTGCTCACCCGTGAGCGAGCCCTCTTCCTGCCCCTCCGGGGCCGCGTTTCCGCTCTTGTGCTTTCGGTGGTGATTCTGCGGCTTCCGCGGCCCCCGGCCGAGGGCTCTTCACATCCAGAGTCCTGAGCGCGCGAGGCCGGGACGTGCCCCGCGGAGGAACCCGTGTGCCGGGCAAGCTCCGTCCGGGCCGAGGGACAGCGCTGCTGGCCGGGTCAGTGCTTAACGAGCCAACGACGGTGTCTGTTCACTAAGTGGTCTTTTGTGTTGACCCATCGGGGAAAACGCCATGACGAGAGGCTGGCAGGAAGCATCCCGGTGTTTCCCGGGAGCGGCGGGTGAGTGCTTGCGGGTCCAGAGATTCCGAGCTTCCGGGGACGATAGAGCACGCTGGCCACGAGCAGCGAGGAGGCCACGAGCAGCGAGGAGGCCACGAGCAGCGAGGAGGCCACGAGCAGCGAGGAGGCCACGAGCAGCGAGGAGGGGCCACTTTGGCTCAGATGTGGCCTCTGGCACGTCCCTCCTTTCCCACGGCCTTTGTGGTGACGATCCACCTGTGGCTGCGTTCCCCCCGCCCCCGGTGTTCTGGGACGACTTCCACTGCCCTCATTCCTTCCCCTGGTGGCAGACGTCTGGCTGCTCCGACTCCGCAAACGTCAAGCCCACCCGTGGCGGGGCTCCCGGGACCCTGGCGGTGCGGGCCCAGGAGTGGGGCTGCAGGCCCGGCATCCGCACGGGCTCTGGGACCTGCTGCGCAGCTGCTCCGGTGGCCGGGCTCTGCCAGCGTCGGCTCTGGGCTGACCTCAGAAGCCCACCATTCCGCAGGGCACCGGGTGTGTCCGATTCTGCGTTTATCTGGTTCCTGGCTGGGGCGACCTCTTGGTGAGCGGCTTAGCCTACCGGCTCTCCCCTACGTCATTTGTCTGCCCAGTTATTCTGTTGGGTTCTCCAGCTTTTTCGCATCAATTTCCAAAGCTTGCTGGCGTGGCCTCAGCCCCTAGATCTTTGCGTCTGGCCTGAGCTGGGAACGCAGCTCTATTCTTCTCTGTATAATAATCCAATCCCCTTTCATACCTAGTTTTTAAGCGATTTAACAAAACAGTAAATAGATGTTGAACTTTACCAAACACACTTCCTGATCCTTTGAGATGCTCGTGTCATTTTTCTCCCTTTGGCCCTCGATGGAGCTGAGTCACTGTGACACACGAAGTACGAGGTGTCATTTAGAACACGCCACTGGGTTCGGTTAGAAGAGCTTCATCTAAAATGAAAATGTACTTGTGGTCCATACATGTATGCCTGTGTGTGCACACACACATCTGCACACATACACGCGTCTGTATAGGCACACACACCTGTATAGGCACACACATCTGTACACGTATGTGCCGGCCCATGCACACACAGATCTGTATACATACATGCACCTGTACAAATGTGTACACACGTCTGCACACACACACGCACCTGTACGCACGTGCCTGTGCACACACAAATCTGTATACGTACATACGTCTGTACACACGTGTACACACATCCACACGTACACACATCTGAACATACACACAGGTACACACACATGCCTGCACACATCCCCTCCACATCTGATTTTTTTCAGAGCCGTCTGTGTGCCCTTATTTTGGTGTAGGGCCATCACCTCGGTTCACAAGGTAGGGACTGCCCTCTTCTGTTTCCAGAACGGCCTGTGTCAGGCAGTGAGAGAGGCCTGGGGGGTTCGGGGTCTTTGGTGGGGGGGTGCCAGCCTCTGGATAAGGGTCTGGAGCTCTGGCCCCACCCCTCCCCCCAGCCTTGGTCTCCCAATCTAATGTTCCCGACACTCACATCACCGGGTGACGGTGCTTTCTGTGGCCCTTCCTTGGGGATCCGCTGCTGCTCGCGGGCAGCAAAGCCCCCTCCAGCCCAAGTGGTCAGCTGAGGGCCGGGAGCCCTTGGGGCTTGCCAGTGGGCATGGATGGAGGCCAGGCACAGATGCCCCAAGAGAGTTTCTAGAAGGGTTGGTCCATGCAAGACATGCCCGCTGGCCTGGAGCCCAAACCAGGGGCGGAAGACTGTGCTCATCCCCTGGGCTCAGCACTGGTGTCGCCTCCCCCAGGAAGCCTTCCTGGATGCCCAGCTGGCATCTGTAATGACTCAGAGGCTCCTGGTGCCTGGCCTGCCTCTTCCTGGAGGTCATGTAGGTGTGAGGAGGCTAGGTGCCAGGCACGGGCAGCAGCCGGGAGCTCAGAACCGCGATGGGGAGGCTTCTCTCCGCTCCCAGAACCAGACCAGGTCGGGTGGAGCCCACAGCGCTGAGAAGATGCTGCGACTCGAGGAGAGAGCCTGGCGTGGCCTGAGCCCTCGGGTCCTGGGGAGAGCCTTGAGGTGAGTGCGTGTGTGCGTGTGCATTCCTGTGATATCGGATTTGTGCCGTTGTGCACGTGTGTGTGTCTGGCATGTTTGTTGCAGGACAGCATGCGTACATGTGGGGTGCTGCGTGCTCATGTGTCTGTGTGTACAGGTGGGCGTCTGCGATGGTGTGGGGTGATGTCCACGTGTGCGAATCTACTGTGTGTGCACGTGCCGTGTGCGTGTGCTAGTGCGTGCATGCGTGTTCATGCCTGTGCACAGGCGGCACACGTACCCACCTGCTCCAACATCTGTGCACGTGGGTCACTCAAGCACGCTCAGACGCACAGGCACCTTTGTGCCGTGTACATTTTCACGTGTGTATGCATGCACGTGTGTTCACGTGAGCATGATTACGTGTGCTGTGTGTGCATGAGCGTCGAGGAGCCTGGCCGTGGGCACTGGTGGGCGCCCGGGCTGGGCGTCACCTGGCCCCTCGTGGGCTTCTCTGGAGGGACCTTGCGTGGGACCCCACGGCACAGAGACCTTCACCTTCACGAGCAGTGCCGTCTGACGCCCTGCGTGACCTGGTGTAAATGCAGCGATCCCCACTTCAGATAAACACAAGATGCGTCACAAGATTTAAGGCACCTGCTGTGTATTTAAAAGAATTATATCTTGTTTATGGTTGCGTATAAAACGCACATCTGATTTATACGGCGGCTGGTCCATCGCGGAGGAAATCTCATTTCAATCATAGACGGCAGGATTTGATTTAAGAATTCATTCTTTAATGGGTCCGCAATGTTCAAATTTAAACCCATTCAATTCATCAGCCAACTGTTCAATATGGGCACAGGGAACTCATTTGGGCAAACAGAGACTTTTAATATAAATTTTCCGGGAGATTTCTCCATCGATTCCGCAGTTTAGTGCAAAATGATTTGTGCGATACATTCTCGGGGATCAATGCTACTGGTCAATGGCTCCTATAAAACGCCTCCCCCGCCCAGCGCGGGTCAAGGAGCTCTGGTTCTCGGGGAGCTGTTCCCACGGCAGGCACGGCTGAGTCATCCCACCTCTGTGCTGTGCCCACTGCCAGCCCACTGGGGGGCCGCCTCCCCATGCGCCCACCCCGGGTGGGCGGGGGCCCCCTCTCCGCTCCGCACTGGCCTGCCGTCCCCTGAGCTGAGGAGACCCCCTCGGTGGACCTGCTCTGCTTGGTGTAGCCACTGTCCCCTTGGGCCCTTGTGCCCCTCTGTCTCGGTGCCCAGCAGGGGTGCACACAGCCAGGGAAGCCGGCCGCCCACTCACGGGCCCAGGCCACCTGTGCCGGCCAGCGGTCACCCCCCTGGGAGCTGTGAAAGGCATTTAGGGCCAGGCCAGAGCTGCCCTTCGTAGCCAGTGTCTGGGTCTGGGGGACAGACGGTGGGGTAGGTGGCTCGCTGGCAACAAGGCATCAGACTAGGGTGGCCTGGACTGGAGCTGCCAGCAAGAGGGTCTCGGGGGGCGCAGGGGCTGGACCCCGCAGCCCCCATACCCTGGCCCAGTCTGAGCAAGTAAACGGGGGTGCCCCCTTCCACACGCCTGGCCGGGCTGAGTGCCAGACCGCTCGCTGGACAGCACGGGGGTCTTTTCCTGTGCCCCCACGTCCCAGGCGAGGGGCTGGGCCTCAAGGACCTGCCCAAGGTCACAGGCAGGTTTCAGAGCCACGCCGCAGGCACGAGGGGCTCTGACCTCTGGGCGGCTGAGAGGGCCCTGCTGAACGCTGCTGCCGAGGGTTAGGGGTAGCTCCCGGGGGGTGGGGCAGAGGTGGGCAGTGTGCAGGCCGGTGTGCTGAGTAGGACGGGGCAGGAAAGCCAGCCCAGCACCCAGACAGCTGCAACGTGGGCAGCTGGGAGGGCATGTCCTGCTGGGGCTCTGCGATGGCTGAGGGGTGGGTGGGACATGGCGGTGGCCCCTCGCTGACGGCTGACCGTGAGCACTGAGGGCCGGACGTGGTGAGCCCTGGGGGCAGGTCCTCAGGCCTGGCGCCCCTTCCCCTAACCTGCCCCACCCCGCCTGGGGGGTCCTGCTGCCCAACCCTCTGCTCCCTGTGTCCTCCAGACCCCTCCCCAGCCTAGCGTTGGGGTGTCCCTTGCTGCTCCGGTCCCCCACACTGGGGATCCCCTGGGTCCTCAGGTCACTCCCCCGTGGACGCTGGGCAGCTCTCACGTCCTTCCTGAGAGCCCAGTTCATCCCCCCGTCCCTTCACCTGTTCCTTCCCTGGCTGGGTCAGCCCACACTCATCCCTGCTCCCTCTGCCCTGGGATGAGGCAGCAGGCCTCCCCTCAAGCAGCTCTGGGCCTGGGGGCGTTGGAACTGCAGGACTAACCCCACCCCTCCCTGACCAGGAGCGGAGAGCTGGCAGGCTGAGCGGGGAGCGGGCTTCGGGGGAGCTGCGCGGGCGCGGTTGCCCCTGGGCTCTGTTCACTGGGGGTGGGCAGTGGTCCGGCCCTGGGAGGGTCCTGGGGAAGGACGGGCCCCTGCGTGCTGCAGCGAGGAAGGGCACGGACGGGCTGGCAGGGAGCCCAGCAGCCATGATCTGGGGGTCACGGGTGACCACAGCTCAGGGAGGCCACGGTGAACGCGGCTGGGCCTCAGCGAAAATCCAGGCTTCGAGGGAGGCTGGGTGGGTGCAGATCCGGGCCTCCCGGTGAGGGCGAGGGATATAGGGAGATGTGGCCCTGCGTCCTGGGGTGGGTGGGCCCCAGGCAGGGGACAGACAGTCCCTGCAAGGAGCCCAGGCGAAGGTCCTGGCCATTCACTAGCTCAGGCGCTGGCCCCGCAGCCCTGTGATCTTCCCGCTACCGCAGAGCTCGAGGTGAGTACCAGTCAGGCCAGCAGACGCGTGGAGGCCACCCCGGCCCCGCCCGTGGCCCTAGGCACGGGGATACTCCAGGGAGAGCTCGAGGTGAGTACCAGTCAGGCCAGCAGACGCGTGGAGGCCGCCGCGGCCCCGCCCGTGGCCCTAGGCACGGGGATACTCCAGGAATGAAAAGCACAGCCGTATCGATTTCATTTCCAAATTATTAATCAACTTCACAGCTCAACAGGAACATTGTATTGTTCAGCTTGGGCAGGTCCAAATGGCTCTCCCTCAGGCGAGGCGCAGGGGCCGGTGGAGGACACGGTGATAAACGTCCCGGCCCCCACAGAGGCCGCTGTGTGCCCACCGGGCCAGGTGGGCGCTGGGAGGGGCCTGGGATCGGAGCAGTGCAGGTGGCACTGCCAGACCATTGGCATGGGACCCCGACCGGGGGCTTCTGTCCCCTTTCGGAAACCTGGGCGGGTGGGTGGAAAGGCCCCGCTAAGTGCCTCGTGCCCCAGAACCCTGCCGGCTGCCCTGGTGTGCCGCCCGCCCTCCGTGTCCCGCCGGCCTCCGTGGCCGGGCTTGGGGGCCTCTCTGTCCCCCTGTCTGCCCGTCTGGGTTCTGTCTGACTCTCCTTCTCTCCCGGCCTGTGGTTCTCAGAGGGTCACGTGGCACCTGCTGTGTCGTCACAGACCCCTGCCCCTGGGGTGGACTCAGCATCGGCTCACCGAGCCCCGTTCCCAGGAAGCAGGGCCTCCACCAACCCCGCGGAGCGGAGGGCATACGGGGCAGGGGCCCCGGACACAGCGGCAGCAACGATTCAGGGTGGGACGGGGCGGGGCCCCGGGCGGAGGCGGGAGCGGGGTGGGGGGACAGGGGGGCTTGGGGCGACTCGATTTCCCCACGGCGTGTGAATCAGGAGACCATCAATTTCGGCCTTATGTGAACACACCAGGTCCTGGGAAACACCAGTCTGTCAGGAATTGGCGGTCGTCATTTCTAGCGATTTTGTTTTGTTGAAAGTCTCCTTGGCGGTTAGCAATACAACCGGAAGCACATCCGAATGAAAGGCTTTGTGTGGAGAATTCACTCTCGGATAACCTGCGGGTGAGGGTAGAGACGAAACCAGATTCCTGAATTGATAGCTGTTGAAGGGCGATGGGTACCTGGGGTCCTTTATACAGAGCTTGCTACTTTTATGTGTGTGTTAACATTTCCATAATAATGCAAATAAACGCAAATCAAAACCCCTCTGACATACCACTCATGCCCAGGAGGATGGCCACTGTCAAAAACAAAAACAAAAACAGGGAATTCCCTGGCAGTCCAGTGGTAAGGACGCAGAGCTCTCACTACCGTGGCCCCGGGTTCAGTCCCTGGTCGAGGAACTGAGATCCCGCAAGCCGTGTGGTGCAGCCCAAAACACAAACAAACACCCTCCCCAAAAAACCCAAACCCCAAAAGCCCAAAAAACAGAGAACAGCAAGTTCTGACGAGGAAATGGAGAAATTGACACCCTTGGCGCTGTCGGCGGGAATGTAAATGGTGCAGCCGCTGAGGAAAACGGTACGGAGGTTCCTCGAAACATTAAACATAGAATTAACATACGATCCAGTAATCCCACTCTGTGGTTTATACCCCAAAGAATTGGAAGCAGGGTCTTGAAGAGACGCCCGTACACCTGTTTCATGGCAGCATTGTTCACAACAGCTAAGACATGGAAGCCACCCACGTGTCCAGGGAGGGATGGGTGTAGTCCGTCCACATGGTGGAATAGGATTCACACTCAAAAGGAAGGGAACTCCGACACCTGCTGTGACACGGATAAACCTGAGGACATTCTGCCCTGGTATCTAGAGGAGTCAAATTCATAGAGACAAGAGTGCACTGTGGGCGCCAGGGGCTGAGGGAGAGGAGGGGGAGTTAGCGTTTGCTAAGTACAGAGGTGTTAATGAGAGGGTGAAACAAGTTCTGTGGGGACTTCCCTGGTGGCGCAGTGGTTAAGAATCCGCCTGCCCATGCAGGGGACACGGGTTCGAGCCCTGGTCCGGGAAGATCCCACGTGCCACGGAGCAACTAAGCCCGTGCACCACAACCACTGAGCCTGCACTCTAGAGCCCATGAGCCACAACTACTGAAGCCCGTGTGCCACAGCTACTGAAGCCCGTGTGCCACAACTACTGAAGCCCATGTGCCTAGGGGCCAGGTGGGGCTGGGGGGTGGTGTCTGCACACCAGGAGGAGGGTCTGGCTGAGGAGAGGCGGAGGCGGGAGGAAGCAGAACCTGCCCAGGAGCCCAGAGAGCAGGTGCAGCCCGAGGGGCGTGGGCTCAGCCCAGGGGCGTGTGGCGTGGGGGTGGATGCCAGCCCCCCTCCATGTGGCTTTAGGCGGAGACTCTAGGGCATGCCTTGCACTTCCTGGGGCCTCCCGGGGTCCGGCGGGGATGTGCTGGCCTGGGAGGCTGGGGGTGATTCTTCCTCTGGAGGCCTCGCCTCGACCCCGGGACCAGCCGAGCTCTCTGCCTCCCTGGGCACCCCCTCCTGCCTGCAGTGACTTCCGTGTCCTCCTCCGTGTGAATTCGGGGCTGCGGCACCCCTGGCCCCAGAGGCCCCTTCCAGGAGAGACCCTCCCCTGCTGGAGCCCCACCTGGCCCCGCCCTCCCCTGCCTGCACAGTGGGGTCTTCCAGAGGAGGTGGAAGCCGGGGTGGTGCTGGACCCGGAGCGGTCCAGGGCGTGTGGCCTGGATGACACACCTGCTGGGGCGATACGGGCAGCGGCGGGGGCGCTGGGGTGCCACAGGCCTGGAGGCTTCTGCCCTGGGCGGGGGCCCTTGGTCCAGCATCGGGGGGGCACATGTTGTGACTTCTCTTCTTACTCTTCAGGTTGCTTCAACCCTTTCTTCTGAGGGGCCCTCTGGGTCACATCGCGTGGCGGCAGAGGTGTGCAGAGCGTTGTGCGCGAAGGACGCCCACCCCGCGGGATGGCCTGAGCCTCCCACCGGGACTGCTGCCGGGAGGTGGGTCCCACCCGCCGAAGCAAAGCCAGACTGTCCCAAGCCTGGGGGGGGGGCCCAAGACCACTCTCTCAGGGCTGCCCCGTACTCGGGGGGGCGGAAGTGTCTCTGCCTGGCCGGCCTCACGGTGGGGCTGCCCAGGGGTGCCGGGATGCAGGGGACCACGGCTGGCAGGAGGTGCAGTGGAGGAAGATGCTATGCTGTGCGTGGCCACAGGCTCGGCCCTGCCCCCAGGACCCCTGGGTCCTGCCCGTCCGGCCTCCCTGCCACGCAGGTGGCAGAGCCCGAGGCTCTGGCCACCACAGGCCTCGGCGGCGGCTCTCTCTCCCGCCCGCTGTGCCCGCGGCCCTGACCCCGAGGGGCCCCTTGTCCCCTGCAGAGGGGCGCCCCCCCCCCCCCCGGCTGCGTGGCCGGCCTGGCAGGTGCTCGTGGGTGAGGCGGGGCCGGGTTCAGCCGACTCTGCTTCCCTGGGTGCGACAGATGGGGTTCAAGGGAACACCGTCGCCCAGCACTTTCTGCTCAAGCCCCACGCCCGCGTCCTTCCCGGGACGCCGGCCCGTCATCCCCAGGCCCCCCCAGCCCCTGTTGGAGAGCTCAGCTTCTGCAGATGGGAGGGACTTCCTCTCGGCCCTGAGAGCCCACCTGTGCAGTTCCAGTGGGTCCTGGAAGGCAGCAGGCTGAGGGGCCGGAGCAGCAGAAGGGCGGCCGCGGCCAGGCCATCCCCGAGGACTTGGGCTGAAAGGCGCCCCCTCCTGCAGCCTCCCTCCTGCCGCCCCAGGGGAGGGGCCGAAACCGTTCCCTCTCCCCCACCCCCAGTGTTGAAGCGAGTCAATTTTTTCAAACCACATTTGCTGTCTTATTGTTTATTTTCGGGCAGCAGCAGCAATTTTCGATACCCACCTCAGATATGGCTCGGGTCACCTGTCATTCCAGAAAGGTCAGCGATTCATTTAAAGTTTCATCACTCTTCCCATAAGCAGGCAAACCCCATTTCACCTGCCACAGCCTTCGTGTGGGCCACAGACCGGCTGGTTGTCTCCTTCCTGTCCCGCAAGTGCACAGCAAGGCCATCACCCACGCGGGGGGGCTGCACCCACGCCCGCCCCGGGCTCCCCCAAACACGCTTTCACTTAGAGGCAGCTCTGGGGCCGGGCCCCAGCCTGGCCCTTCCCGCGCCGGCTCTTAAGATGGAATCGTCCAACTGTGAGCCCCTCAGCCCGCTGCCCTGAGGCAGGTGCCGGGGTGGAGCCCACAGACTGCCCGTGGACCAGCCATCCACCCTCGGGCCCAGGATGTGACGGGAGGCTGACGCAGGTGGGACTGGGGTCCGGGGCTCCGAGGGCCATGGAGCCTCCCGAGGTACTCAGTGGAGGCCCAGCGTCATCGTGGCGACTGGGGCAGGGCTGTGCTGACGGCCCCACGGTCAGGTCAAGGACGGGGCTGGGGGGGCGGCTCTCGCGTCCCAGAGGACAGGCAGCCCCAGGCCTGGGTGGCCCTTGTCTGGCTGCCCCCAGGTGTGGCACTGGGTGTTCTCTGGAGGCCTCTGGGCTCTTCCCGCATCTGGGAGCTTCCTGCCCCCTCTCCACCTCCCTGTAGGGTGGGGCCCCCAAGGGCAGGCTATGTCCTGGAGTGCCCAGTGTGCAGAGCCCCGCACAGCCTGAGCCTGACAGATCTCTGTCCATCTGTCTTGTTTACGCCCCACCTGCTGCAGGAGGACAGCACGAGACAGGAAGGTTCGACGTAAGTGGTGGGCGCGCGCTGGGGCAGTGGGGCCGTGGTGAGCACGTGGGCCACGGCGGCCGGAGAGTAAAGGGAACCCAGCAGGCTGCTCTCCGTGCGCCCCCAGGGCCACTCCGGCGGCTGGGCAGCTAGACTCGGCCTGCGCGCCTGCCTGGTGGGGTAGGCTTTGCATCCCAGGGCCGCCCGGTCCTGAGGCGCGGTGGATGGGGGTGCTTGTGAGTGGGGGACCCCGGGACGGCAGTGCCTCCCCGCATCCTTCACCGAGGCCCTCCTGGACTGGGGGCCGTGTTGGGGGGGTTGCTCCCCTCCTGGCCCTGCCCGCCGGTACAGGTGGTGTTTCCGGCTCCTTCTGGCTTGGCGGGCTGCCACGCCCACCTGTCCACACAAGGGGCCGCCTCCTTGGTGGGCTCCTGGGAGGGTGGTGAACACACAGCCCATGCCCGCCCCGCCCAGGCCACAGCCCTTCCCTACAGAGGACCCACCCCCTCCCCCGACTCCAACTCCTTCTGGGGTCCTGTGGCCTCCCCCCACGTCTATGCCCCAGACCCCCGCTCCCTGATGCCCCAACTCCCCGGGCATGGCCCCCCCAGCTAGAGCCAGCCCCCCGCCCTCACCTGCTGGATCGTCCCTTCGCCTCCAATGAGGAGCTGATCAATGTGGCCTCGGCCGCCAGGCTGGGCCACTGACATGGGCCACGAATCGTGGTCGCTGGGCCTGGCCTTCTGCCCCTGGGCTGCCTGGGGCTCAGAGGCCAGCTGCCAGTGCCCCGCGGTCTGGGGAGGCAGGCGAGAGCTTTTCCTGTCACCTGTTCTGGGGAGTCGGGGGAGCCCACCCTGAGATACGGGTTCCACCCACCGTTCCTGACTGGCCCGGGGTGGGGCCGCACCCCCCGGCCCTTGGCCTCGTCTGGCCTGGTCCCCACAGGCGGCTTTCTGCCCCTCCTCACGGGGCTGCCACTCAGAGGGGCTGGGGTGGGGGGCCGGGCAGAAGGAGCGGCCTTACAGCCCCCGGGCTGGGGTCACAGAGGCCGAGCCGGGCCCCTCCTGGTGCCTTACGGTCCCCAGGAGGCCTCAGCTTGGCTCTCCTCCCTCTGCCCACACCCACCCAGCCACCCCTGGCTCCTTGCTGCTGCAGGGACCCCCATGGAGCTTCTCCTTCTGGGGCAAATGGCAGGAAACCATGGGGTCCAAAAAGTTAGCTGAGGAGCGAAAGACGTGATATCCCCACGGGGGCAGACACCTGGGGTGGGGGGATTTGGGGGGAGGTGGAGGCCTGGGCATGGCGGGGGCCTCATGTGGAGGTGGCTGAGGCCTGGCTGAGAGCAGGTGGCTGTGCTTGGTGAGAACGGAGCCGGGGCCCTGCAACAAGGGCGGGGGGGAGGTGTGTGAGCTTGGTGTGTGCCTGGTGAGCGCCCGGCGTGAGCCTGGTGTGTGCCCGGTGTGAGCCTGCTGAGTGCCCGGTGTGAGCCTGGTGTGTGCCCTTGTGAGCCTTGTGTGTGCCCTTGTGAGCCTGGTGTGTGCCTGGTGAGAGCCTGGTGTGTGCCTGATGAGCGCCCGGTGTGTGCCCGGTGTGAGCCTGGTGAGCGCCCGGTGTGAGCCTGGTGAGCGTCTGGTGTGTGCCCGGTGTGAGCCTGGTGAGCGCCTGGTGTGAGCCTGGTGAGCGCCCGGTGTGTGTCTGGTGTGAGCCTGGTGAGCGTCTGGTGTGTGCCCGGTGTGTGTCTGGTGTGAGCCTGGTGTGTGCCCTTGTGAGCCTGGTGTGTGCCCAGTGAGTGCCCGGTGTGTTCGTGTGAGGAGCACGGCTGCTGAGCTGAGTGTGCTGGCGATGCCACTCCTGGTCTCGCGGAGGGACAGTGGGGTGTGAGCCCTGAGTCACCCAGGGCGAGGCTGGAGGATTCCTTTTAAATATCCCGCCATCAGCAGTTGTTTCCATTCAGAGGTCAGTCTGCTGCCGGCTAAGGCCTTCGCCTCTAAGCGGTCCGCCGGGGTTCTGAGCGCTGCCCCGCCCCCTGCCGCGCCCTGGCCCGCCCCCTGCCGCGCCCTGGCCCCTCTGGGCCTGGCTTCCTCATCTGTGAAATGGGCTTGTGTTCCCATCAGCATCCCTCTGCAGCCCAGGGGACAATCCAGGCAGCGGGGCTCCCGGTTTGCGGGCCCATCCCCCCGTAGGGTGGAGCTTCCAGAAGATTACAAGTACCCCTCTGGGGCCTGGGGGTGTGGTATGCTCCACTGACCACTCCCACCCTCACTGACCACTCCCACCCTCACCTGCCCCACGCTCGTCTCTCCGCGTGTGGCCCGACCAGCCCCTCCTCTCCACCTGCTCCACAGGCCAGCGAGCCCCTTCCCCACACAGCCGGCCCTGAGCCCCTGAACCCCCTTGGGTGCCCCAGTCTGTCCCTGCCGGGATCCCTGGTCCTGGATCGTACGCATCTGCTTCCCCGGGGGCTGGGGGCAAGACGAGAGCCTGGGTAGTTGGGGGGTGGTCTACGAGTGAAGGCTGCAGAGCCGACTCCCAGCGGGGTGGGGACTGGGGACGGGGAAAACTGAGACCCCGGAGGGGGTGTGAGACCTTGGGGAGAAGGCCCCTGCCCCGGGGGGAAGGCGAGCCCCTCCTGGCCTGAATCAAGGCCCCCCAACCCTCCCGCCTCACACAGAGGCTCCCCGCCACGTGCTGCTCCAGGTGGCCCTACGTGCTTCGTGGGTCACACACCCTCCTGCCACCCACCCACCCAAATATCCACCCCCCACCCTTATACCCATCCGTCCATCGGTGTGTCCACTAACACGCACAAGACACTGAGGGGGCCAGGCCATGGCCCGGTCACTGGGGACCCCAGAGAACACAGCAGGCCCCACAAGTCCACCTCCCCTGCACGGACAGGTGACTGGGGGGTGGGGGGCAGCTCGGGGGCAGGGCTGGGGTCCCTCCTGGGGTCCCATCTGAGCTCCAGTTCAGCTCCAGGGTGCCTCCCTGGCATATGCAGCGCCCACCCCCGCCTGGGACGCCCCCCAGAGCAGAGGAGGGAAGGCCCACCCGCCTCCCCCGGCTCGCCCGCTGGTCAGAGCCTCACGGGCACCCCCGCCCTCTTACTACCTGTCCTTGGGGACGTCCGCGCACAGCGTGCTCCCTGCCCGAGGGACCCCTACCCCGTGTGTCCTGCTGGGGGTTTGGGCGGCTGCCTCTGCCCCCTGCCCTCCAGACCCTCTGGTCTCAGTGATGCAGAGCCGGCCAGGCGAGGAGGGGACAGAGGGAAGCGGCAGGGGGCCCCTGCACGCACCCCCGCACACGCAGAGAGGAGAAGGAAGATAAGTGATGGGTAGTATTTTAAAGCATATTAACCCAATTACAAGTATATTTTTACAATCGTGGCTCCAACATTTATCACGCGGCGTTATTAGCCCCCGGAGCTGGGCTGTGTCAGATGGAGGCTGTGAAACAGGAGCGTTTCATTACGTTCTGCCCGCGTCAGGCGCTCCAGCCTGCGACTCTTAAACCGCATGATTTTATCAAAATCTTCGGAAATTGAAGCAATCACTAAAAGGTGTCGGGGAATTAAAATGTTCTGTCTCGGTGAAAGAGATACACTTCTTGTAACATATATCAGGGGTCTTTTTTTTAAAGACACATTACTATGCAGAGAAAAGGCATCAAACGTAGGAGGGGGCGTTCCAGAACGATCCTGCGACACGATTCTTCACGCTTAAAAGTCGTCTCTGAGGGATGCGCTGCCAGAGCCTCTCTCCAGTGCCTCCCTCTCCCTGCCGGCTTTTACGGTTTTGTTTCTCACCCTCACTAGACGTCTGGGGGTCAAGTCAGCCCCCATCAGCCTCAGGCCTGAGGAATGAAATCCAGGCAGCCCGGGCACTCGAGCGGGGGTCCCAGCCCCTGTCTGCACTCCCCTGGGCTGGGGAGGCTGGCGGGAGGGCTGAGGTTTGGAATCTGCCCCCAAATTTCTCAAAGACACTCAAATGCGGCCGCCCTTCTGGGCCAAGGTCAGTGGGCAGAGCAATGGCCTTGGTGCTGACCAGGGCTGTGCTGCTCCCCGCATTCCGGGCCTTGAGTGGGGCTGTTTTCCCGTCTCCCTGGGCACAGCGGGGACCGCCCCAGGGCTTGGAGGGCCCCAGAGCCAAGGAGCGGCCCTCGGTCAGCCGCGTGAGATCCTCAGCTTCGCCGGGGGACCCCTGTGACCTGGAGGGCTGTGGGGGTCTCTGCAGAAGCACAGGCCCTGGGCGGTGACGGCTGCTTCCTCCACGCCCGCCCTGCTCACAAGTTCCGAGGAGGGGCTGGGGGCCGATGCCCGCATGGGGCCCCATGGTCAGCGCCAGCTCAGACCCTGCCACACGCGGGGTCTGCGGGGTCTGGCCGGCCTGCGAGGAGAAGCCCTGAGCTAGCGGAAGACAGGCCAGTGGTGGTGCAGTGTCAGGAGGGGGGCAGGTGGGGGACGCTGGCCGGCCTCAGGGATGTCATTGACCTGGGGTCTGCAGCAGAGGCTGGACCGGGGGTAGTGGTGGGAGACGCCTGTGGAGGGGCGGCGGGAGGACAGAGCAGGGAGCAGGGACGGGGGATCTGGGTAGCCCGGGCCTGGCCTCGGCCCCGCAGAGGTCACGCAGGAGCTGGGCGTTGCCAGGACACGGGGCTGCCTGGGCGCCTCTGGGCCTTGGGGCTCCAGGGTCCAGCCGAGGTTCCCGCCCAGCACCAGGCCCTTGGCTGCTGTCAAAGAGCTGCGTTGCCCTCTCGAGCCTCTTGATGGACGCTGGACTGAGGCTCCCAGCACCAGCTTTCCAAGGCCACTGACGGGTCTGTCTCTGTCTGTCTCTCCTTTTAGAAGGAGTGCTAGGGCTTCCCTGGTGGCGCAGTGGTTAAGAATCCGCCTGCCAGAGCAGGGGACACGGGTTCGAGCCCTGGTCCGGGAGGATCCCACATGCCACGGAGCAACTAAGCCTGTGCACCACAACTACTGAAGCCCACGCGCCTAGAGCCCGCGAGCCACATCTACTGCAGCACATTGTATCCATGCGCCACGACTACTGAGCCCGTGTGCCTAGAGTCCGTGCTCCACCACAAGAGAAGCCACCGCAATGAGAAGCCCGCGCACTGCAACGAAGAGTAGCCCCTGCTCGCCGCAACTAGAGAAAGCCAGCGTGCAGCAACGAAGATGCAACACCGCCAAAAATAAATAAATGAAATAAATTAATTTAAGAAAAGAAAAAGAAGTGCTATTTCAGAAGCACCGTGGTTGAAAAGCTGGGAGCGGCTGGATGTCGTCCAGTGGCTAAAGGGCCACACCCACCCTAGTGGGAAGGGGTGATGGGTGCCGGCGGTGCCGGACGGTGGGAGCGCCCAGGGACTCGGGCAGCGCCGGCTGGTCCACCGACAACTGCAGGCTGTGTGCGCTGCAGGGGCATGGGGACGGGGGACACGAGGGACCCGGGGTGGCGGCTGCGTGTTGGTTGATGCTGGTATCCTGGCTGCGATCAGCTGCTCTGGGGGCAAAGGGTACGTGGGATCTCTCTCTACAGTTTCTGACAACTTCATGTGATTCTGTAACTTTCTCAAAATAAAAGTTTAACTAAAAACAAGTAGTTTTACAACAGTTGTAACAAGAAATTCCAGTGTGGAAAGATGCAGAGGGAGAGCATCGGCCCCTCCTCCCACCCGCCCGTGGGCCCGCCTCGGGCGCTCACCCACCCTGCGTGGGCCATGCCTGACCCGCCTGTGCGGCCCGGCGCCTGGCCGGGTCGGCTGCTCGGGTGCTCGTGGTGTGGACAGGCCCGCGGGCTCTGACGGGGCTCAGGCGTTGTCACGGCCGTGACTACCGTGCGGGGACTCTGGGTTTCTCCCACCCCACTCCATCCCTGGCGCCCACCTCCCTCATGTGCACTGGGGCCCTGGACCCCTTTCCCAGAGGCCACGTGGGAAACCCAGAGGGGGTGAGGGCGGTGGTTGAGGCCAGCGTGGCCCGGGGCCAGGGGAGCGCACGGAGTAGAGGGGGCTCAACCCACCCACCCCGGAGCCCTTCCGTGAGGGGCAGACGCTCGGCCATGCTGCCCAGGCCGCCTGTTGCTGGACAGAAGGCGGTGCTTTCTGGGGGGAGCCTAGAGGGGGGAGCGCGGATGGAGGGGGGTATGGGGAGCATGTGACCCCCCAGCCCTGCCTCTGTGGGCGTGGCCACGGCCCTCACCAAGTGGCCCAAGGGTGTGGCTCCTGGGTTGTGCCCTGGGTGTTTCTGTGGGTGGCCTGGGGGTGGTCCTGAGCTACTGGGTGTCCTCCCTTCTCTTGTCCCTCTGTCCCCAAGTGCACCTTGAGTCTGGCTCAGGAGCAGGGACCCTACGTACCACACCACAGGGGCAGCGCAGGAGAGGCAGCACAGACACCTTCTCCTGTCCCCGGTTAAGCTCAGCCTGGCCTGACCTGACAGTGACCCATGAGACACAGCCAGTCCTGTGGGGGCCAGAGGAGCAGCCTGGCCACTGGGACGGGGCTCTCCTTAGACAAGTCAAGGGAGAGGAGGAGACAAAGGGCCCGAAGGGACCACACAGGCCTCTCAGCTCCTCTTAGCCCGGCTGGGCCCGGAGGGGACCGGGCTGGCTCCGGGGAGCTGCCCACCACCTTCTGGGACGCAGGGCGAACTGCAGGGCCCTGGGCCACCTTGTGGTGTCAGGAAGGGTCTGTGCTCGGGTGGGGTCTGCTCAGGGGCTGTATATTCATCAGCTTCTCGTGCCCCTAATTTACACCAGGGGGCCGTTTCCCAGAGCCCCCCCCCGGTCCCCGTCCTGCCCCACCCTCCACTTGGGACGACCACTGGTTCCATGTTGCGGCAGTGCCCACGAAGGCCGGGGGAGGGGCAGCTGCACGGGGCATCCTGTGGATGGAGCTCCAGGGGTGACCGACCAGGGGGACAGACCTGCCGTCCCCACCCCGGCCCAGGATGGGGCCCGTTTCCCCCACACCCCTTCCTCAGCCTTCAGCGGCGTCCCCGTCTCCACGGCCCTGAGGCTCTCCGCACGCCTGTCCTGCCCTGCGTCCCCCTCTCCGCGGCCCTGAGGCTCTCCGCACGCCTGTCCTGCCCTTTGACCCCCGATGGGTGCGGGGGTTTGTGCCCTCACCTGGGGCAGTGGTGCAGAAGGGAGGGGAATTGCCCGGCCAGTGAGGGCCGCCCCGCCTTGCCGTGGACACTGGGTGGGAGCTGAGAACCTCGGAGACCTCAGGGCCTTTCAGAGTGTGGTGTCAGGCCCACGGCCCAGGAGGTGGGACGAGGAGAGGCGAGAGCGGCCGCAGCAGCAGCTGTCACAGTAGCAGCCCGGCTGTCCCAGGGCCCTGGCAGGACGGGCTGCGGTCGGCCTTTTTTCATGACTGGAAACTGGAGCTGAGTTGTTGGCGCTGAGACCAGAGTCCCCCAGGGACCCCCAGGGTTGCCTCCAGCCGGGGGGTCTGCTGGGTCCCTTCCCTTCCTTCCCTCACCCCCACCCCATCTGTCACTCCCTCCAGGCCCGCCAGCACGCCCGCCTCCACCTCCAGGAAGCCTTCCAGGCAGTGCCGTGAGTTGTAAGTTCTTGTGTTTGTCTGTCCATCCTGCCTCTGGAGCCTTGTATCGAGAGTCCCTGAAGGCAGGGCCCCCGCCGGGTCCCCAACCTCCCTGCTCCTTAACCAGCACCCTTGGGAACGAGGGGCTCTGCCCTGGAGGGGCTCTGGGGCAGGGGAGGTGCCGCTTACTGTGCTGCTGTCCTGGCTCTGCTGTGCTTCGGGGTCTGGGAGGCCCTCCGAGGCACCCCTCCCTGCGGCCAGGCCCTGCCACTCCCTCCCGGGCCCCGAGGCAACGGCAGTGCCATCGCTCGCCGGGCGCTCTCGGGCCCGTAAATTTCCGGTGGACGGCAGTCCTCCCGAGACTGTATCTCCTGCTTGTTGGTGTCACAGACTTTGCCACGCTGGGGTCAAGAGTTATCCTGCCCGTCTTTTGTGTTCTAAATTTAATTGTTGCACTCCTTTTCTCCCTTAAAAAGATCAGTAAAAACTGTTAATTTGATCAATACTTAATTTTTTCACCCGGAGCGCGTTTCTTCTGCTGGCCTGTGATAAGCAGGCGGCGGGGCAGAGGGACAAGTAAATTGTCAGGAATTTCTCCACTCTCCCGCGGCCGCTCCACCACTTAGAGCCGTGTAATTTATACCCCGGCAGTCGCTCTGCAATTACCCTGTCTATTGCTGTCGACAGTATCGCGCTATCTTTTAAATAGATCCGGCCGGGCTGGTCCAGACGAGCCAACAGGACAAATGACACCATCCCTCATCCCGCGAGCCCTGAAGAGATAAGTCCCTAAAGAGGGGCCCATTTATCAGCTGATACAAGCTGGGTACTTACAAGCCCACTTCTTTGTTTGGGCTCTCTTCAGATTTCTGAAGCTATTGATCTACCGAGGGGGCCAGGCTGGGGTACGGGGTGAGGTGCGGAGGGGCAGCCCCGGGCCGAGCTTGCACGCACCTCGGACACCTCTGGGAGGGGCCGTGGGGCTCCCAGCTGCAGGTGCCAGCCCTCGGCCATGGGGACAAGCTTCCCTCCCTCGTGCAGGCGAGGAGGTCGTGCTGACGGGGAGGCATGTAGGTGCGTCTCTGACCCTCAGGTTTGCAGGCCGCAGAGTGTCTGGCCACCCCCTGGACGCCCTGAGGCCTGTGCTGGGGGCTAGGAGGGGCTGACCCAGGCTGGAGGGCCCCCGTCCCGTGCCTGCTCTTCCCCTCGCTGCCCCCTGCTCCAGCCTCCAGGGTGTGCCAGCTTGGTGCCCAGACGTGGGCACGTGGCACCCGTGGGGTCTGCACCCCGAGACAGTCAGGACTTTGCATCAGGAAGCAGGGCAACAGGACGGTGCTGGGGGGCCGCTTCAGAGGGTGGGCAGCGAACTGCTCTGATTCTCGGGAACGGCGCCAATGCCAGCTGGCCGAGCTGGGGCCCATCAGCTGGTAGAGGGGTGAGAAGGCCAGGACTGGGGGTGCCGCCTGCCTTGGGCCACCCTCGAGGCAAGGGAGGGGCTGATGCAGCTCTGCCCCGCATTAGGCCTGGCACAGGCATCTGGGGAGGGTTCCCTGTGTCCCCACCACTCCGGCCCTCACTGCCAGGTCCAGGTGGGCCCCCACCAGCGGAGCAGGCCCTGTGAGACACAGCGGTGACTTCCACCAGCATCGTGACAGCAGCCTGCGTGCAGCCTGGGGGGGATGGGGCGTCCATGCCCCTGGCCCACCCAGTCCTGCCCTCTGAGTTGGGGAGGCTCAGGCCTCAGTCGGGCCCCTGTGCTCCTCTGGGCTCTTCCAGGACCTGGGGGGTGGGGACAGTGTGTGGCTCGTCCTAGGTCCCCTGGGACCAGTGCCAACCCAAAGGTGGCACCCGTGGGATGACGAATGGCCCTGGAAGAGCCTGTCCACACGCTCCCAGCTGCACTGGAAGAATGGACCCCCTAAAACCTCCCCGATAGCTGCTTCCACGAGGCCAGGGGCAGGCGAGGGCCGGGGAGAGCCAGGAGGAGGGGCCTGACCCTCGGAGCAGCGGGAGGGTGGGCTGGCGGCTTCTCCCAGGCCTCAGCCATGCTCCCACCCCCTGCTCCAGCCCCCTTGTCTTTTATGCCTCACTTGCACTGTGGGGCGTGGAGGGGAAGGATGCTGCCGGCCGAGGATAAGGCAGCGATCTCTCCCGGAGGCCCGGGGCAGGGTGGGCAGCGTGCTTTCTGCCGCCTCGTCAGGGACCCTGGGTCTCAACAGCCCTGGGTTCTGGCCTAGGGGGTGGCTCCTACCCGCAGAGCTGGCCACCGTTAGTGGAGAGCAATCAGCAGTGTCCAGCGGGAGGAATGTCCCCTGGACCCCCAGGAGCAGAGACCAACCCAAGGGCCAGCCTCGCGCAGGTGCGCCGGCCCTGAGCCTTTATTCTATGTGCCCGCCTCAGGGTGCACCCCACCCAGGCAGGTGGGCCCTTTCCAGGAGGCCCTGCTCCCGTGGCCTGTGGGCTGACCGCTGTGGCCAGCGCCCCTGGAGGGCAGCCCCGACCTCAGACACGGGCAAGGGTGGGGGTCCTGTCCCCCGGCCTCGGGCATCGCTCCAGCAGCCGGTCTCTCCCCACTCTGGGCGCCCCGACAACTTGTGGCTGAAGTCCACCTGCCCCTCTGACCCCGTGTCTCCCAGACTGAGGGTCCTGCGGCCCAGCCTGGTCTGGGGAGTGGGAGCCGGGTCCAGGGGTGTGGGGACTTGGGTACCGGGCATCGGGAGGAACGAGGCCAAGTCCAGAGCAAGGGGCGTAGGCGCCGGGTGCGGGGGGCCGGCACACAGCTGCTTGTTCTCAGTGGCCTCGGGACCCCCTAAGGAACCCTCACCCGACGGAGCGAGAGTCCCGGGAAGGAGCAAATCGTGGCCGGTCGGGACCACGCAGGCCCCACCTTTGGGAAGCCCTTCCCTCCAGTGAACTTGGGATCATCTGTGTGGTCTCTCCTCCACGCTGGACACACCCCAGGCCACGAGGGGGTGACAGGTCGCCAGGCTGCAAGATTGCCTCGTGGAGCTGTCACTGTCTGGGAAGACGGATGGGAGTGCGGCGTCGGACGTGGCTGATGCGGGCGATACACCGAGGGTCATCTGTTTGGTCTTAATTTAGAAAACCTTCACAAGATTATTACGCGGCATTTTTTCCCCTGTGGTGCTCGATGGTATCGGGTGGGTTCAGGGCTCAGCTTTCCCGTTTATCTTCCTCAGAGAGTAGCATTAATACGTAGGTACAGCGGCCCAGACTAAACCCCACAGAAACAAATAGAAATGAGCTTTGCCACGTCTCCTTTTAAAAATAGCGTCCATTTATCATCCAGCGCCTGGCGCTGAGCTCACGCCCGTGGCCCGGACGACTGACGGCCTCGGGCTTAAGCGTCTGCTCTCCTACTTGGCTCTCCTCCTACTCAGCCTTCTCTCCTGCCCTGCACCCCAGAAGGAGGCTCTGAGCACCTGCACTGGTGCCAGGCAGGGGTGGGCGTGGGGTGAGGGGCTGCCGGCCAGGCAGCTGCATCCGTGTGCCCCCTGCTGAGGCCCTAATCCAGGGACTCTGCTTCCTGTCTCTGCTGAGACCCCTCCCTGGCCACCTATGCAGGGGCTCCTGTTCTTCCTTCCAGGGACTCCCAGGCCCCTGGATGGATCCTGAATCCACAGCTGGAAGGAGCCACAGGTCGGCTGGACACAGGGCAGGTCATGTGTCCAAACAAAATGAGGACTTAATTTTTCATCACTTCACTCACAGTAATATAAACTGAGGCCTTCGGTGTGCTAGTGGGCACTGTGCTGCAGGTGCCACGGGAAACAAGAGTGACTGCCACCCTGTCCTCGCTAGCTCACCACGTCCTGGCCGGCACCTGCTGCAGGAACGCCATCACAGGACATGCGATCTCTCTCAACTCCATTCCTGGCAAATGCAGGGGTGGCTGGCTTTTCTAGGTGGATCAAAGAGCCTGGAGGGCAGAGGCCACAGTGTGTCCAGAGAGGGACCAACCTGCATGGAGAAGGGGGAGAGGCAGGGTCTTTGCAACCCTGGAGAAGTAGAAAAGGAGAAAAGAAAAAAGTAAGCCAAGTATAGAAATTACAAAACACACAAGATGGTATAAATCAACCCTAATATAAAATGAGTACAATAAATATAAATGAGTTAGACTCAGTGATTGAAAGCAGAGTCTCACAGATTGGATAAGAAACAAGATGCTGCAGTCTGTTGCTTAGAGAAGGAACGTTTTAAAGGAAAAGGTACAGAAAAATTGAAAATCAAAGGATGGAAGAGGCACAAAGGTAGTAAGAGTGCCCCCTGAAAAACAGTCTTTGCAATGTCTAAACAACTTCTCCTTTGGAGGGAGCATCTCGCCCAGTCCTTGCTGCAAACATTGTCTCCCTCAGAGACAAGACATCCGAGAAGAAATACAAGGATACCAAGGACCCCCAGAACAGCAGTGTTTGGACGGGAGATGTAAGGGCTGCTGCTACAAAGTTCTCCACTCCACGGACCAGAGCAGTACCTCTAGGACATGAAGCATGGCTTGCTGGGATGGCAGCCATAGATTGTCCAGCAGCCAAAGAGGCTCTGACTGAAATCTCAGCCTGGCCTCCATGCACCTAAAAGCAACCAGTTAAGGGCAGGGGCTTCCAACAGCTGCAGTCCAGGTGTTGCAGTCTGGAGAGGCTTAGGGGGACCCTGTGCTGGAGCAGGTCCCCTTAGCTGACAGCTGCTGCCAGGAGCCAGAGTGTTGTGGATGTGCGACTACAGTCAGCAGGATCTGGAGGTACACAGGTGAGCATCTGAATGCCATGTGCTGACCTGGTTTTTGAGGAAAAACCTGGTGTCTGTGAGCCTCCAGCTTTGAAGTTGTTTGCCATAGCAGGCAGAATTTGCTTAGCAGGCAGAATTGTTTCTCAAAGATTCCAGAGATTTCTGTCGTTGGATGGAGCAAGTCCCCCGAGGGCTGCTACATACAGCTCTGCGGGCTGTTTCCTCACCACACTGGGCAGCGCCAGGCACACAGCTGTGTCTTGGTCTTAAGAGAGAAGAACTGGCTCTTCTTAAACGAGAGAGTTTCCTCCTGGGAAATGCATGTAAGAAAGCGCTAACAATATTGTGCTCTCTGTGTTGTTTCCTCCCATTTTTTTTTATTTGACAAACTGTAAAAACTTAATTATAAAGTAATATATGCTGGTTATAAAATTTCATAAAATACAGAGAGTTATAAAGTAAAGCAGCAAACCACACACACACAAACCAACAACAAAAACAAAACCAAACAAAAACAGAAAAAAGAAAGAAAGAAGAAAGAAAAGAAAGGAAAAAAGAAAGAAAATCAAGGGATGGAAATAAGCTACCAAAAGGAATTTGGAGTAGCAATTCTAATACCAGACAAAATAGAATTAAGGTCAAAGAAAATCATGAGGCAAAGAATATTAGACATTGATTCAAAGGAATAATAGGTCAAGAAGATATAATAATCATAAATACATATCCTTTAAACCATATAATCTTAAATATAAAACTACAAATGAGAAAATTACCAGGAGAAATATATGACTGAACTATGGTAGTTGGAACTTTTAACAAACTCCTCTTATAAGATGATAGATTAAATAGACAAAAAGTCAGTATAGGTACAGTATTTAAATCTGAATTGTATAGTAAATTAATTAAATTACATCTATCATTTCCCTATCAATTTACATATCACATGGAGAATATGGGTTCTTTTGTGCATAATTTATTATTCACAAAAGCAGGCTATGTGCTAGGCCACTGTTATGGTTATCTGCAGAGGCAGTCAGGCCTCACCGCAAATTTGGTTCAAATATTGAGACTGAAGAAGCCACACACACACACACACACACACCAAGGGGGTCTGAAAAGGTTCGGATTACTTGCATAATTGATGTTTCTGAGGAGAGCAGGGCAGGCCTCCCAAGCCAGTCAGAAATCACGTGAGAGACCAAGGAAAGATGTTTTTATTGTGGTTAGGGGCTGGGGCTGGGGAGAATCTTCCCATGTGTGGTCTGCATCTCCCACCAGCATCAGAGGCAGGAGCACCCAGGATTTCTTGTCATTTTGTCCAGATACAAGACACAAAGGGAAGAGGGAGGGGTGAGGCTTAAAAGCTGTCAGCATTCAAACATCAAAAACTGGAGGCAGACTGCTCATTATAGCCACAAAAGAAAATGTGATAAATTTCAAAGACTCAATCTAATAGTGATTGTATTCTCTGACAGTAATGCAAAGAAATAAATAACAAAAGAATAGTGAAAAAAATTCCAGATGTCTAGGAAGAAAAAACCTTAAGTACTAAATAAGCCTTGGGTTAAGAGAAAATCATAAGGTAATTATAAAATATTTAAAGCACTTCAAGTTAAGGTTGTGGGACGTACCTAAAGCAACAACAAAAGAAAAAATTATGATTTTAAATACATTTATCAGAAAAGAAAGAAAGAATGAAAATAAGTGAGCTGAGTATCCAGCTCAAGAGGCTATAAAAAAACTAAAATATATATCTAAAAAATAAGATGGAAGTAAATATAAGAGCAGAAATCAATGAACTAGAGAACATTTTTAACATTAAAAAGCCTGAAAAGATTTACAGAGCTAAAACTGGTTCAGTCCTTATCAGTATAACAAACAGTCAGACTTCTGGCCAGATGGAAAAGAGAGAAGAAGCAAATAAACAAAGAAAGAAACATGGAAAATAATTTAAAAAATAATAAAGGCAGATTATGAACGCCTACACATATACTCAGAATACAGATAAAATGGATAAATTTCTAAAAATATATAAAATGCCAAAATTGACGGCAGACTAAGTAGAAAACTTAAATAGACCCAAATCCACTAAAGAACCTGAAATGGGAAACAAATAATTCTCCACTTAAAAACTTCAAGAAAGATAAATCAGTTTTATGAAAACTCTTCCAGAGGATACAAAATAAGGAAAAGTCTCTCACCTCATTTTATGGGTTAATAATACACTTATTCCAAAATCAGACCAGAAAAGACAATTATAAGCATTTTCAATAAAAAATCATAAATAAAATATAGCCAAGTCCAAGTGTATATTAAATTTTTTTTATATTTAGAAAAATATCAAATGGGTTTATTCCAGGAATGCAAAGATGGTTCAACTTCAGAAAATCTTTCAATGTGATTGACTTCATGAATGGACTAAAAAGAAGAATTATGTTATAATCTGACTAGATCTCCCCACCCACCCTGCAAAAAGAGGATTTGATCATTATCATGGTTAATTTTACATGTCAACTCGACTGGGCTGTGGGGTGCCCAGACATTTGGTCAAACGTGATTCCAGCGTGTCTGTGAGGATGTTTCTGGATGGAATTAGCATTTGAATTGGTGGACTGAGTGAAGCAGATTTCCCTCGCCGGTGTGAGTGGGCCTCACCCAATCCACTGAAGGCCTGAACGGAACAAAAATATTGAATAAGTGGGAGGTCCTCCTGCCTGACTGTTTAAGCTGGGACATCAGTCTTTTCCTGCCTTCAGACTCAAATGGAAAAATTGGCTTGCCTTCGTTCTTGTGCCTGCCAGCTTTCGGACAGGAAGTTTCACCACTGGCCCTTCTGGTTCTCAGGCCTTCAGACTTGAGCCAGGCAGCACATCGCCCCTCCTGGGTCTCCAGCTTGCTGACTGCAGATCTTGGGACTTGTCAGCTTCCATAATTGCATGGCTCAATTCCCTATAATGAATCCCTTATTAAACACGCACACATGATAAGGACATATCCCTTCTATTGCTCCAACTAGTCACCAAGAAGAATGGAGTAAGACAATAAAAAAAAAAGGAAGAGTTTACTGGAGTGGTAAGAGAGAAACAAACTTATTTTAAGCAGATGATGTGATTACCTACATAGAAAACACAACAAAGCCAACAGGTAAATCATCAGAACTGATGAGAGAATTTAACAAAACTGACAGATACAAGATCATTGTATTAGTTGTCAATTGCTGCGTAACAACTTAAAATCAGCAGCTTAAAACAGCAAACATTGATTATCTCACAGCTTCTGTGGGTCATGAATTTGGGAGCAGCTTAGCTGAGTGCCTCTGGCTCCATCTCTCATGAAGTGGAGACCAAACATTTGCTGGGGCTGCAAGACTTGACTGGGGCTGGAGGATCCGTTTCCAAGACGGTGGACCCCATAACTGCCGTCAGAGGAATTCAGCTCCCTGCTGGCATTGGTAGGAGGTTTTATTTTGTGACCACGTTGACCTGTCCATGTGGCCACTTGAATGTCCAAACGACATGGCAGCTGGCCTCCCCCCAAACAAGTGATCAGAGAGGGAGAGTGAGGGGGAAGGAGGATGCCACAGTGCCTTGTATAATCTACTTTCAGACGTCACACTGCCAATTCCACCATATGCTGCTCATAAATGAATCACCAAGCACTGCCCACACTCCAAGGGAGGGGAATTAAGCTCCATCTCTTTTTTTTTTTTTGAAATATTTATTTATGTATTTATTTTAGCTGCACTGGGTCTTAGTTGTGGCACTTGGGATCTTCACTGCGGCATGCGGGATCCTTTTAGTTGCAGCATTCAGACTTTTTAGTTGTGGCATGCATGCGGGATCTAGTTCCCCAACCAGTGATCGAACCCTGGCCCCCTGCATTGGGAGCGTGGAGTCTTACCCACTTACCAGGGAAGTCCCTTAGCTCCATCTCCTGAAGGGAAGAGTATCAAAGAATCTGTGGACATATTTGTAAAAGTATCACAATTATCTTGCAAAAATCATTAGTGTTCCCCCAAACCAATAGTATCTAGATGGAAAATGTAGAGAACAGGAACCATTACAATAGCTTTAAAAAAATAAAGTGCCTGGGTTTTAACCTTAAAGAGAGTGCATAAGATCCTTTTGTAGAAAACGGAAAGTCCCAAATCTAGTAAAAGGCATGAATGGAAGGAGAGGTCTGTCATGTGTGTGGACGGCTGACTTCACATCATAAAGTTGCCAGTTAATCTACAAATTAAATATGATTTGATTCAAATCAAAGGTGTTTGAGAAGTGTAACATATTCTCATTTGTTACACTTAAAAGTGAAGATACAAGAACATTGGACATTTTTGAAAAGGAAGAACAAAGAGAATGGGGACAGCCCTAAAGTTATTAAAACATACTACAAAGACATAGGAAGAAAACTGTATGGCAGTGGCACTGGACCAGATAAACTCCCCAAACCCTAAATACAGATTCCCCCAAACAAATCCACGTATTTGTGGCAACTTGATCTGTGACAGAGTTGATATAGTACATCTTTGGAAGAAGAAGATTTTTTTTTTTTTAAAAAGAATAGTGTTTTTAAAAACCAGTTCTGCAAATACATTGACACTCTCCCACCGAGAGTGGGTCTGTGTCTCCTGCCCTGAACCTGGACTGGTCTTAGTGACCTGCTTATGACCGACAGAATGCCAACAAATAACACCACAGAGCGTCTACAGCTGGATCAGAAGACGCCATGCTTCTGCCTGTTCTCTTGGGACACTTGCTCTGGGGGCAGCCAGGCAAAAGCCACGAAGTCTGTCTACCCTGAGACCACCATGCTGGACAGGCCTCAGGTAGGCACTCAGGTAGAAGCCCAGCGGAGATCCCAGGAGACAGCCAGCGCCAACGGTCAGCCATGTGAGGGACCAAGCCAGCTGTGCACCCCACCTGGCATCTGACTGCAACACATGAGGGGTCCTTCCCAAATTCCAGGAGCTCAAACGTGACCAAAACAAGATGCCTGCCTTAAGCCCCGAAGTGTTAGGATAATTTTTTATGCAGCAATAGGAATTGGAACAAACAATATTGGGAAATCTGGCTCACTTTATGGAAAATGGAGCATAGGGTCCCTACCTCATGCCACATACAGAGGGGAACCTGTGTGTAAGGGGTTAGAGACCTAAATGTAAATGATAAAACTGCAGGAGGAAACGCTGGAGAGTGTCTTTGCAACCTCGAGCGGGAAAGGATTTCTTCAATTCTCCAGAACAAAGCATAAGGTGAGAAATGGACGGATTTGATTATATCAGAAGGAAGGATTCCATAGACCAGTTAACAAGTGGGCATCAAGTTAACAGATGGAGAGAAGGTACAGGAAACGACTCTACATTACCTTGAGAAGAACCCTCACAAAGAAAGCCCGGCAGAGGACAAGAGTCTGAGAGGCACCCGGTAGCCGCTGAGCGAGTGAGAAATCGCTCAGCTTCTCCTGGACCAGGACGCACACGGGAAGAGCAACACGTCCACCAGAACAGCAGAACTTGGGTAACTGCGTGTAGCTCTGGGTGTGGACGAGGACACAGGCGGGAGGCCCCGCCTGGCTGCAGTGCATCCTCGACAGCAGCCTGGTGGAAGGCGGGGGAGCCAGCGGAGGATGGCCCAGCATTTCCCGCTCAGCGCCAGGCTCAGGGCTCCGCTGGCCCCTCTGAGGGCGCAGTCACCAGGCCCCAAGGTGTGAGGGTCGCTGTGTGGTGTCCGAGGTCGGCTCCGTCCAGGTGGCCGCAGGAGGTGAGAAGGTGGTGGAGTGGCTGTGCGTCCCAGGCTGTGACGTGGGCAGTAATAGTGCCCAGTCATGCATGGGGTGGAGGGGGTGGGAGTTCAGTGAGATCATTTATGCAAAGCGCCTGGTTGGTGCCAGTGGTGCTGTTACCCTCTCGAGACCAGGCACGGAGACGGGAGCCCGAGCCCAGGGCACATGGCCAGTCCTGCAGGGGACACACAGGCTCCCGCCACTGTCCTCAGAGCTGAGCCCAAAGCCCTCTTCCCACTGTCCCTCCCCCCGACATCGGTCAGACCTGGGACCCAGCTTCTCTGGTTTCCCTCCCCTGTCCCCTCCCCTGGCCTGCACGGGATGCCCCTGCCGACCTGCCTGACCTTCCCGTGATGCTGGTCTGCTCCCAGCCGGCTCTTGACAGACAGCCGTGGTGACGGTGTCCGCTGGGCCCTCCCAGGGACCACAGTCCTGGATCTCTGCCCCACGCGGTGTGTCCCTTGCAACACGCCCACCTCCTCGGCCTCTTCACCCCTTCTGCCGCCACCTCCCAGGAAGGCCAGGCGTCCCTACTCCTTGAGTCTGGGCTCCCGGGAACCACTTGAGCAGCGAGCTTGCCCCCGCCCTGGTCCTCACTGGGATGTTAAATCCAACAAAGGACCCCCCTCCCCCATTTCTCAAGGTAATGTAGAGTAGTTTCCTGTACATTCTCTCCATTCTCAGCGCATCCTTGCTTGTCCAGTCTGGGCCCTGATCGCAGTCCCGCAAATCCAGTCCCAGGGCCTTCCCCGGATCCGGCCAGTCTGCGCATCTCTGCCCCCGTCCTTCCTCCAGAACCTGCAGCTGGGCTACCCGAGGGGCAGCAAGGCCCTTGTCCTGGCAGCCGAAAGGCAAGATGGGCCCCTCCTCAGGGGGCACCATGTGTCACGGGGGGGCGGCCTCTGTGGGGTCTCCACACGACACAAGTGCCAGGTCTGACAAGGGACACGAGGTTACTTCTCAAGCCCAGAGCGCTCGGGGGTCCACAGAGCCGCCTGCCCGGGGTCCTTGCCCACATTCAGGGTCCCGGGCTCTCCCCACAGACCCTGACCTCTGCTTACCAGGCTGCTGTCGGCTGTGGCCGCCCTTCCCCTGCAGGGACCCCTCTGCACTCGGCTTCCGGCAATGAGTCCACTGCCGGGGAGGTGGGGAAGTTGCGGCCATGATTCAGTCTGAGTCCTGTGAAGGAGGCGTGAGGGTCTGGATGTGGAGGGTGCCCCTGGGGTCCTTGGCCTGAAGGCGCCGTCGGGGAAGCCCTGCCCCTCCCGGGGGTGGGCGCATGGCCTTGGGGTGACCGTGGCTATGGGTTCCCCTGCCACTGAGGGGCCTTCTCTGATTTTGGGGGGGGAAGATGGACCCAGACAGTGGAGGCCAAGTGCCGACTTAATGGTCAGAGGCAGGTGGCACGTCGACCGTAGTGGGTGGCCGGACTTTCTGGTGCAGCCTCGGCCCCCAGAGACCTTCCGAGGCCCCCCAAGGAAACATGGGTGGCTTCCTGGAGTCTCATCTGATTTGACAGCAAGAAAAACACTAGGCCTGTTGGCTGGAAGCCTGCTGGGGTCCTCAGTGGAGAATCACAGCCTCTTCCCTGGTTTCTGGACCTGAGTACGGTTACCGGCCCACAGTCCCTGGACCAAGGGGCCCTCTAGAGGGGGACCCGCACCAAGGCTGCAAGTACGCACCCTACGTCCTCCTCCCAGCTTTCCAAGGGGACCTGTGGCCACTCACCAGTGACCAGGCCTTGAAGGAGAGGAAACAGCCCCAAAGAGGGGTGACTAGATGCCGGCTCTGAACCGGTGCTGGGGAAAGGGCCGGGTGGAGCCCTGACTGTGTGGGAGCAGCTGTGGGCAACGGCAGGTCCCCAGAGACCGAGGACCCTGACGTGGGGCGCCCCTGGACCGGATGGGGGACTGGGACCCTGGGGGCCAATCCTTGTCCATTTGAGCCCCTTAGTCATAGGGGTGGGACACTGGGGGCCATTGGTCCTGTGCCTGAAAGAGGCAGAAGATTTCCTGTGACATGGACCCAGCTCCTGGGACCCTCTCCCAAGGGTCTGGTCATCTTTTTTTTTTTTAAATAAATTTATTTATTTAATTTATTTATTTTTGGCTGTGTTGGGTCTTCGTTGCTGCGTGCAGGCTTTCTCTAGTTGCAGCGAGCGGGGGCTACTCTTCGTTGCGGTGCACGGGCTTCTCATTGCGGTGGCTTCTCTTGTTGTGGAACACGGGCTCTAGGCACACGGGCTTCAGTAGTTGTAGCATGCAGGCTGTAGAGCGCAGGCTCAGTAGTTGTGGCGCACGGGCTTAGCTGCTCCGCGGCATGTGGGATCTTCCCGGACCAGGGCTCAAAACCGTGTCCCCTGCATTGGCAGGTGGGTTCTTAACCACTGTGCTACCAGGGAAGCCCGGCCTGGCTGTCTTGACCCCTGGCCCCAGACAGAGCCCACTGCCTACCTCATACTAGGGATCCTGGCCCCAGAAGTCACAGTGGATGGGTTGGGGTGGGGCTGCACAGCCCTCCTCCTTCTTCAGTGCACACACTGGTCCTGGGGCCTGGACTCGGCTGACCCTCCTCCTACAGGAAGCCCTCTCTGGTCGCATTTCCAGACAGACCTGCTCTTGCCCCATAATTTCTGTCTATAGGCAGCCTGTCCCTGAACGGACTGTGGATCTGGTCTCTCTTCCCATGACACTCAGCTCCCTGAGCTCCCTGATCACAGGGTCCGGGACCCAGCGCGCACGGCGGGTGCACAGCCAGAGCTGACCCTGGCCTTTCCACAGGCGCCTCCCTTGGTCAGTCAGGAAGCCCCCTGCCTCTGCCACGGCCAGCTCCTGCCCGCCTCCTCCAGGGAGCCCTCCCAGTGTCTCCCGGGCCCAGGGTATGGACCGCCCCCAGCCTGGCGCTCCGGGGCGGTGAGTCCAGGTCCGGTGCCGCTTAGTCTCTGGGTCGGGTACCCGCCCGCAGTGTGGTCCAAGCACACTGCTGCCTACGCCTGCCAGAGCCCTCCCAGAGGCTGCCGGCCCTGGGGAGGGGCCTGCTTTGGCTCCCTTGTAGGATCCCAGGGCCCAGCTCAGCTCTGGTCCTGGACACGTGTCAGCAAAGTTTTTCAGAAAGGAAGGAGGGAGAGGTGGAGAGAGGGAGGGATTCCTCCCCAAATCACTGGCCACCCTGACGGCGGGAGTGGCTTGTCCATGAGACAGAAATGCTTGGGCATCGAAGCCCCTCTCTCACCCATTAACTAACCCAGCATCTCAGGCACCTGGGGAACTGAGGAATGATCACAGTGGAACAAACCGTCCTGGGTCTCAGCCTCACAGATCCAGGCGAGCCAGGGTGTTCAGTCAGAGCCTGCAGTGAGCAGCAGACACCCTCCCGCCTGGACTGACCTGCCTCTGGGGCTCCTGCGCTTTTTGGGGGTTTTTTTTTTTGGCCACGCTGAGCAGCATGTGGGATCTTAGCTCCCCGACCAGGGATCGAACCTGCGCCCCTGCGGTGGAAGTGCGGAGTCTTAGCCGCTGGACCGGCAGGGAAGTCCCGCTCCTGCGTTTCTGAGCAGACGGTGCTTGACGGCTCTCAAGGGCACTGGACAGGTGTGAAACCAGCTCCAGACTTTGGCCCAAGGATGGTTCTGGCTTTTCTGCACAGAGGAGAGGAGGGAAGGTACCCTCAGGGCGGAGACGTCTGGTTGGTTCAAGGTCAACCGCGTGGCCAGTGCTCAGAATCCCGCGGGGTCCCTTCTTTATCCCCACGGCGGTCTCCCAGCACTTCCCAGGAACCTTTGTGATTATCCTTGCTGAAGATTAATTATGGGGTCTGCTATGGACTGGATGTGTCCCCCCAGATTCAAACGTGGAAGCCCTAACTCCCAAGGTGATGGCATTGGGAGGTGGGGCCTCTGGAGGTGACTAGGTTAGAGGAGGCCGGGAGGGTGGGTCCCAGGATGGGATCGGTGCCCTGACAGGAGGGGACCGGCGTGCTCCCTCCCTCTGCTGTGTGTCTGCAGGCCGGGACATGGCCTCACGGGAAACTGAACTGGCTGCCACCCTGATCTGGGACTTCCAGCCTCCAGGACTGTGAGAAATGAAGTCCTGTTGTCTAAGGTCCCAGCCCGTGGCACTTTGTCGTGGCAGCCAGAGCAGCTGAGACTGGATCTGTGATGGTCAATTTTATGTGTCCACTTGGCCAGGCTACGGTCCCAGTTGTTTAGTCAAACACCAGTCAGGATGTCCCTGTGAGACCAACGTTTACATCAGCAGCCTTTGAGTAAAGCAGATTGCCCTCCACTCTGGGTGGCCCACACCCAAGCAGCTGAAGCCCTTCAAAGAAATAAAGGAAAACAGAGTAACTTCCCCGGAGGAAGACGGAGTTCTGCCTCCAGACGGTCCTTGGACTCGAGCTGCAATTTCAACTCTTCCCTGGGTCTCTAGCCTGCCAGCCCGCTCTGCAAAATTCAGACCTACCAGCCCTACAATCGCAGGAGCCAGTTCCTTAAAATGACTGTGTGTGTGTGTGTGTGTGTGTGTGTGTGTGTGTGTGTGTGTGTACACACAATATACATACAAGACCTGTATCTATGTAAACCCATATACACATCTCTATCTATACATCCTCTTGGTTCTGTTTCTCTGGAGAGCCCTGACTAGCGCAGGGTCTGCCATGGTCACCCTGCTGTTCCTGGCTTCTTTGTTCTTGGTCATTCAGTCACTTTCAACGCCTCCGCAGAGGGCTGAAGGGTTGCCAGCCTCCAGTCACGCCATCACGTGGCTCGCCGAGAGCATCGCCCACCTGGAGGACGCCCCCGATGGCAGGGACGCCATTTCCATCAAATAAAGGCTAAAATATCCAACGAGAATGGTACCTCTTGCTGCTCTGGGGTTCATTTCTGGGATTGCTGGAAAGGCCAAGCTTCCCCCCACATGTGATTTTTCAGGTGGTCGGTTGGCTCCCTCTGTCTATACCTAGAAACACGGACACACACTGAACGCCCAGCTGGGTTTCCACCGACAGTTAAGGATGAGGCAGGACCATAAGGAAAAGAAAATCAGGTAACCAACATAACGACCAAGTTGGGAACATGTTTGGAGAAAATAAAAATTCAGACTGGATTTTGTTTCTTTTCAGCTTTTAACCGCCACTTCCCTCCCCCATCACCATGAGGGAGGGGGCATAATTATTAAATTCTGTTGGGTCTGGGAACCGCCCCCAGCACAATGCAGGCCACAAGGCCTGCCTGGAGGAGGGGGCTGCCCGCTCAGCCCAGGGACATTCTCTCTCCATCCTGTCCCACTGCCCAGCCTGGGGTTCTGGCTCGAGCTGCCCTCTCAGCTCCAGGAGCCCTTTTCTGCCGCCTGGTGGCCCGTAGGGTTCTGGATGTTTCTGCCTGATGCCCTTGGCAGGGTTGCAGTGGGCACGGGGGCCCCGGAGGAGGGAAGGGGGTCACTTCATCACCGCGACAAGAGGCCTGTTGCTCCTGCCGGACCGGCCAGGGCGACAGGGTGACCGTCTGCCCCTGGCCCAGTGCCCGGCCTCCCGAGGATTCAGTTTGGCTCCAGCTGGGCAGCAGCTCCTGGGCTGCCGGCCACGGGAGCGCCACTCACACTCCATCATCGAAGGATGACAGCGGGAACGGTGGGAGTTCATTACAGGGACCATGAATTGTTGGAGGTAATTTAGATTACAATTTAAAGTTTAATTTAAAAATCTATCAACAAATGTGAAAGTACTGGAGGAACATTTTAAAATGCACTTTAATCTCAGCAGCACAAATAGCTTTTCGGGGCTCTAAACATCATCACCTGGAAAAACAGTAAAACTTTACTGCATCTTTAATTAAATTACAAACACAAAGGATAATTAACTTTTTTATTTTTATTTTACTCGTGCCATTGTTTCTCCTCGGAGTCAATATCTTGCGGCTGCAGGAACGGCTGTTAGGAGGAAGTTTACAGCCGAGGCCCTGACGCGTGTCTTGTCTGAGGGATGGATGTCCGGGCAGCTGAGACCTGGGCGCCCGGGTCCAGCCGCGGGCGGGCGCGGGGTCGTCCCCCAGGTCGGCCTCGGCTCTGCCCCCAGGCGCAGCGCCCCCTCCCTACAGGCCCGGCTGGTGCCCCCAGCCGGGTGGGTGTGGCGCCGCGCGTGGTTCCTCCATGCCAGGCCTGCTCTGGGCGTTCTGACCGTTAGCTCGCTCAGTCCCCCCAGCGGCCCTTAGGCGGGGAAACTGAGGCACCGGCATGTGGGCACCCTGCCGCGGTCACGCAGCAGGTAGGTCTCCGTAGACGGGAGCTTCAGTCCTCTGGTGGCAGCACCCACCCGTGACCCCGGCTTTGGGCATAGGGGTTGGGGGTGCCGAGGCTGGGCGGCTTGGCGCCTAAGGGGGGCCGTGCTGGTCTCCCGGCCGGGGGTGTGTCCTGGGGGCCCTGAGCCGCTGGGGTGGGGAGGGGCTGCGAGGGGCTCCGGCGCGGTGCCCTGGTGCAAGGCCCGGCTGGCCACCTGGGGGCCCCCTGGAGACGCGCCGGGCGGGTTCCTGGTGGGGGGAGGGTTTGCGAGGTCCCGGGATGGGGCGGGGAGAGCTGTAGCGGGCAAGGCGCGCCGGGCCGGCAGGGGGCACCCGGGGCTCGGGGTCGGAACCCGAACCCCAGGGAACTTCATGGGGGCAGCACCCCCTGGGCTGGGAGGGACTGTGAGGGGTGCCCCTCGAGTGGGTGGGAGGCGGCCTTGTGGGGGGTTCACGGGGGATTCGCTCTCTCTGCGCCTGCGGGTGCGAGGGGGACAGGAGGGCTGGACCACGCCCCTCCTCCCCTCCCCTCCCCCCACTCCCTCCGTAGCTTCCTTCCTTCCTTCCTTCCTTCCTGGGGGGGAGGGGCGTGTGGTTTAGGCACCTTCCTTTCCTGTCCTGCCCGCGGGAGTTCGGGTTGGGGGGTGGAGGGGTGATGGGGGTGGGCTGGGGGGTTGGGTGTGGGGAGGTCGGTGGAGGGGTGGAGGGGGGTGGAGGGGGGTGCGGTGGGGGGGGGGGGGGGTTGGGGGTGGGGGGGTCGGGCGAGGGGTGGAGGGGGGTGGAGGGGTGGAGGGGGTTGGGGGTGGGGGGAGTGGGGGTGGGGGGAGCGCTCACCTGGGGTGCAGAGCACACGGGCAGGCTGGTGGCTGTGGTTGTTCTTGAGCCAGTGAAGCTGGGAAATGGCCCCCAGCAGCGCCCCTCTCTCCCCAGGGTCTTCCCAGAGAGCCAGCCCCAGGCCTGGTCGTGGGGTGGGGGCATCACCCTGAGGGTCCCCCCACCTCCTGTCCCCCGACAGGCCCTGCGGGGCTTCCAGGCTACACCCATGCTCACACCCACTCTCACGCACACGTGGACACCCCTCTCACCTGCTGACACACTTGGGCACACGCACACCGGTGTCCGCCTGCTCCCCTTACACGTATGCACCCCGCGCTCCGCTCCTGCCCCCCATGGCCGCACACTCACACCGTCACCACGACCCCCGACTCACGGTCACAGTCACCGGCGTCTTGCCCACCTCTGCGGGGTCTCCGGCTGCGGTGGGAGGGGCACCTGGAGGGGGTGTGGAGGTCGGTCCTGCTGCCCTGTGTCTGGGCGCATCCCTGGCCTCCGCCTGCCCGGCCGGCGGGGCCCAGCCCCGGTGTGCAGAGGCGGGGGGCTGCGGACAGCGGGTACTCCGCTTGGTGTTGTGGCTGCTTAATTATTGGCTAATTAGCAATTTAACACGCTTCATTTAATTCTAATTAGGAGAATTAATGGGCAGGCAATGAGGATTCCAACAGAGTGGCACAGAACAAGACCCAGCGGGGACAGTCCAGCTGTGGGGCCGGTCCTAGGGGAGTCCGGGCTAGGAGGGGCGGACCTCTGGAGACAGCCGAAGGTCGTGGTGGGGGGCTACAGGGGCTGGGCGGGAATCATTCAGCGGCCTCCAGGCCGCAGGGGCTCCAAGGGCAGAGGGGACCTTGGACAGCCTGGTCGGACCCCGTGGGCTGCGCCCCCGGCCCCCCCCAGGCCCCCGCTGCCTCCCAGGCCTGGCGGCACCCGCCTGTGTGTCGGCTCATCAGGCCGGCTCCCTGACAAGGCCCGACATTGGACAAGACTGTTCCTCTCATTAAGGTGCTAATTGAATTAAATGGCTGCGGTAATGAGCAGATGAGGAGCATAAAAAGTAAAGAGTCCCATAGGCCAATTAACAAGCGCGCAGAGCATAATTATAACGTCGGGAATCGCCTGCCCGCCCCCAGCACTGTTAATTGTTGCTGGGGGATTTATGGTAATTGGCCCTACAACAGGCCGCAGCCCAACCTGCCCAGCGCCGGTAATTAAAAAAATGATATTCTACACACACGCCGGATGGGCTAATTAGGCCTTCATTTACACAAAGGCCCTGCCTGGAGGCCTGCCCACCTCCCTGCTCGGGGCCACGCGCGGGCAGGGCGGCAGCCCTGCAGGCCTCGTGGTGGCACAGAGCCGGGCTGGACGCCAGGCCGTCCAGGTCTCCTGCAGGGGGCTGGGGTCTCCGAGGCCACCCCTGAGCCGGAGGGCACTGCACAGAGGGCCTATGCTCTGAACTGAGCCCGTGGGGCCAGGTTGGCCTGCTGACGAGCTCTCCCCGCTCCGCGCCGGCGTCCCCTCCCCACTCCCACTCCTGCCACCACTGCCGGGGGATCAGGGCAGCTTCCAGTCCGGCCCTCAGTCACCCCCAGCCTGGGTGTGCCGCCCTCCCGGGGTTCGTGGCCGCGCCGAGGGCCAGCCCGCCCCTCCCTTCCTCTCTCCCTGCACCTGTGCATGGCTGTCCTTGCTGTGTCACCAGCAAGTGTGCAGCCCACTGCGCTGGGAGGTGGGCTTAGGACACAGGACACATGGCGGGTCTCGCTGACCTGGGCCCCAGCCCCTGAGTTGGGCTGCGCCTTCTCCTCCTTGATGCCTCCTGAGGGAGCCCCAGCCCCACCCCCCATCAGTCAGAGAGGACCAGAGGGGACAGGCAGACAGACAGGCTGCAGGGAGGCGCCCAGACAGAGGGGCAGGCAGGCACGTGCCCTCTGGGCGGGGCGGGGTGCGCTCGCAAGGCAGAGGGGAAGCCAGGACAGGCTCTGCCAGCCAGTCCTGCCCCCCCACAATGAGGCCACCGGGCACCCCACTTTAGAGGTGGGAAGTGGAGTTCAGAGATGCTGCCCAGGGCCCTTCGTGCTGCCCCAACCTGTCCTTCTCCCTGGAGCTGTACCCGGGGGCCAGCACAGCTCCGGGCATCTCCCCAAACCGGAACCCCACACGCCCCCCTCCCCGCACCCCGCACGGGCAGCATCCTGGCTGCCGCTGCGCCCCCCGCCCCGCCCCCAACGACTCCTCAGGCAGATTTACCGTGACGTTCACACTCTGAACAGAAAACTCTGCCTCATTTACAAATGTAATTTCAATTGAGGGTAGTTTTCCAATCTCCTTTCATTTGAGTCCCAATTGAGCCCCTTCTCGCGGAGCTGATGGCATGATTAGACAGTGCTCACGCCACAGCAGATTGGTCAAGCGCGGCCCCGTAAATTGGGAAAGATGTTTTATCAGGACACGTCACCGCTGCCGCTGGCAGCTGTGGGGTGCTCCGGGCTGTCCCCTCAAATCACGGTTATGGAATAATTTAGCCCTCGATTCTCTGTGATTACTGCCGCCACCGATCATGCTGTCACATTCCAAGTGAGCACTTCATCCTGCGTTTATTCATGCCAGATCTGTTTTGCTTTCGTAATGAGCACATATTACCCCAGCACAAAGAGGGTGAAGACGTCCGCGGTGATAGATAGGCACAAGATTAAATGGGATCTTTACGACTTCTGCAGCCATCAGTTCTGACTGTGTGATGAGAAGAGTCGACCTGGGTCCTGATTTGCTCTTTATTGGAGCCAATATTAGCAAGCGCTCACCGGTGCACGGGCCGATCAAACCCATTTAAGGTGGACTCTCAGACGCGGGAGGGGCGGCAACCCGGGGCGATGCTGCTGCTGCCGGCCGGCGGTGAGGCTGAGCCCAGCCCCCAGGGGCTCAACCCACAGGGGACCTTCCCGAGCTGCCCCAGGGCGACCCCACCCCTTGGGGCAGCTGCAGGTGGGCCGGTCCCTTCAGCCTGGCGTTGCAGGTGGCCAGCTGCACTCCCACCGCCCACAGGGCAGTCTCTCTCTCCCAGCCCACCCTCGGGGCCCAGCTCCCACTAGTGCAACCTGGCTGGACAGGAGATTGTTCATGTAGGGCCTAAGGGTGCCAAGCCACTTCCTGCGTGGGGATGGGAGACTGACCCCCGCATCAGACCCACCTCCTATCCACTTGGGGGAGACACTGTCTGGGCCCCCAGGCTCCCCACAACCTGCTCCCACAGCTGCCCTTGGGACACCCCACCCGCTGGACATGGCTTGTCCCATCCCTCCTTGGCTGCCGCAGAGGGTGAGGCCCCCCCAGTGACACTGTCACTGGCCTGGACACAGCCCAGGAGCCCATGCGGCACCCATGTCCTGTCTTTATCCCGAGGGGGGAGGCCAGCTCAGCCAGGTGACCCCTGTATCCTTGCCCCCCGCAGGGCCAGGGCGGCAGTGCCTGCTCCTCCTACGGGGTATACGGGGCCCCTTTACCGTGTGGGGTGACCGTTCTTACTCGTGATTAGAAAAGCAGAATCACAGTCTGAGGCCATCGTTTCAGAGCCTCCCACGGACACCTTTGTGGGAGGCCAGCCTGGAATCTGTCCGTATTTGTCCATATCACATGTTTTTAACCTTTCACGTCACACCTGTTGAGGCTGCAGGAGGAAAGGGAGGATGGCATCTCCTTGTGGCCAAAGGGCCACGTGGCCCAAGCTTGCGGGCATCCACTTCCCGGGCCACGAGCTGGGTCATGTGGTCCCACCCAGCTGCTCTGAGCCTCCGCTGTCCTGACCGCCATCTGTCCACTCGGCCCATCCACGGTCCCCCCAACTTACCACCCCCCGGCCTCTGCCCACAGGGCTGTCACGAGACGGAGGCAGCTTTGCACAGGGCCAGCACACTCGCACACGCCCTGAGTAACAATAATGTTCTTGCTGTTGTTGCCCTTGGTGGCCCTGAGCCTGGTGCGGGGGCCAGCGTGCCCGCGACAGTCCTGGCCACTCCGCGAGGGTGGACACCAGCAAGAGAGCAGACGGGCCTGCGGTGGGTGACCGGGGCAGGACCCGGGGGCAGGAGTGGGGTCCGGAGGGGCCGGGCGCGGAGGGCGATGGGTTCAGGGGAGATGGCGCCAAGGTCTCAGGGCCGTGAGGCGTGCGTGGGGCCCTGGTGGGCTCCCTCTGAAATCTACTAGACCCACCCCCGGGCAGGAGGAGCTTAACCCCCACGAGTGGGCGCGCGCGGTGACCTATCCAGGCTCAGGGCCGGGAGGGCAGAGGGGACGCTGCCCCATGGCGGGACCCAGCAGAGCCTCTGCCCCTGGGAGGAGTGACAAGGGGGCACGTCACCTCCTGGTCTCCTCGGCCAGCCCGGACCAGGCATCCTGCAGGACACTGGGCCAGTCCTCAAGGTGTCAAGGCCTGAAACACAAGGAGAGACAGGGGCCCGGGAGGCGGCGCGGGGTGCAGGAGCGGGCTCTGGACCAGAAAAGCGACCTCCGACATCCGTAGGGACGTGTGAAATCCGAATCGAGTCTGGGCTTAGTTGACGGTGACGTAATGATGTTGGGTCCTCAGTTGTGACAAACGTACCCTGTAACGAAGGTGAAAGGTGAGGGGATACCAGGTGGGGCGTAGGGGAAATTTCTGTACTATCTGCAACTTTAAATCTAAAATTGTTCCAAAATAAAGCTTAAAAAAATCCCTCTGGCTCCAGTGTGGAGTGGCTGCTGGGGACTGGGCCAGTCCTCAAGGTGTTTCAAGGGAGGGGGTCCCCAGCCCCACCCACTCATGGGCGCCCCAAGCCCC